>NC_068939.1:19000842-19176809 GCF_016801865.2 Culex pipiens pallens
AAACTGAAAATTTTAATTATTCTTCAAATGGTTCATATCAAGCTTATCAAACGAAGACTAATAAAATTTACTTAAATAGTCTTTATGGTTGAAATAGTTATTATGAAGACATTTGAAAAAAAGTGATTTGAGAAAATTGATAAATTTCAAGAATTTTTCACCCTTCCGCGGAATCGTCAAAATTCACTAACCCTATATAAGTAATTGAACATAAAATTTCACGGGATTTCGCGGAAAAAGCCAAATTTCGCGAATTTCACGCTGTCCGCGAAATTGTGAAATTTCACTAACTCTACTTATAGGAGAACTTTCATTTCTATCACTCGAATCCGGTGCTCTATTAAACCAGGATATTCACCCGCTTAATTCTACAGTAGTTCATAACATTATTTTTATTTCTTTTTGAGTTTGATTAATTATTTTGAGAAAAATCGTTACATTTTCACACAAACATAACATTTCACGGGATTTCGCGGAAAAAGCCAAATTTCGCGGATTTCACGCTGTCCGCGAAATCGTGAAATTTCACTAACCCTAGCTCATCATACATTTTGGATTTGGCCCATTTACATTGTTTTGCTTGAAAAAAAAAACAAAAAAAATAACAAGATTAACAAAAAAAACAACAAAAACAAAAACAAAAAAAAACTAAAACAACAAAAACAAAAAAAAAACAACAAAAACAATAAAAAAACAAGCAAAACAACCAAAGGAACAGCCGCACTTTCTCTTATGAATGTCCGATATGCAAAAATATTCAGTTGAGAAAAAACGTAAAGCAAATTTGTCCCCCGTACAGCTATGCATTTCAGATTTATGAAAAAGGTTACTCTTTAAAAGTTATGCTTATTTTATGTTTTTTTTTTCTTCCGGTTATTTATTAAATAATAAAAAAAGATCTAAATGCCATTTAAAAAAATAATTGCAAAGCATGTTATACGGAAAATCCGCCAATATGTTTTGAACTTGATATGAAACAACTAACAGAACTAAATAGTTCTTTTTGCCAAAAGGAATGAATAAATAAAAACCAAATTGAAAGAATTCAATGCCAATTGATTTGCCATTTTTTTTTATTTCTTAGTGGTTTTAGTTTCACTCGTTTTTCCAACCAGATTCGGTTTCTTTTCTTCCTTTTTTACTGGTTTCTTTTCTTCCAATTTTCCTGCTTTCTTTCCCACTATTTTCTCAGATTTTACCTTATCCAGTTTTTCAGACTTTTTCTCTTCCAACTTTTCCGTTCCCGCTCCAACGGATTTCGTAGATTTGCTCTCCTCCAGTTTTTCGGACTTTTTCTCTTCCAATTTCTCTGTCTTCTTTTCCTCGCCTTTTCCCAACTCCTTCCCATCCAGCTTCGCCCCGCCCACAATCTCCCGCAGCATCAGCCGGCAAACCTTCGCCTCGGACAGCGTCGTCGGTGGCAGGTCCACATCGGAAATGTACCGCTTGACGGGGGGATCCGCCACAACGCGAATCTCCAGCTCGCTGCGGTTCAACGAGTCCTTCGAGTCCACCAGCGGAATGCGCGCCTTCGGTCCGAACGGCTCGCCGTCGACGCTGAACAGCTGGACGGAGTGCTTCGGGAGCAGTTTGAGCTCGGTGAGGTGGTCGTACAGGAACGTGGTGAGCTTGGCCAGGGAGTTGAACGCGTACAGGAAGCACGCGTTGTCTTCCAGGGTTTTGGGGTCTTGCTCGAGGGCGTCGTACCGGAAGGGGGAGAACCAGTAGACGATTTTTTCACTGCTCCAGACGGCGAAGTAGGACTCGTCTACCTTGAGGATTAGGGCGATACGAGTTGGTAGTAGTCGGTTGATGAGCTGCTCGAGCGGATCTCGTTGGGTGGCGGTGAAGGAGACGTTGAGGCGGATCATTCGCAGCCGTTCGAGGAGGTATTCGGCTTCCGAGCCTTGCTCGCAGAGGAAGATTCCGAGCTTGTTGATGCGCTTGTCGCTGATGGTTCCCGCGAAGAGACTGTTGAGGGTGGATGCGTCCCAAGAGCGAGCTTCCACGTCCTGGGCTAGTTCGATGGCGTTCAGCGAAACTCGCAGCGATTCTAGCTTGAAGCTTGCTTCTTTGAGGTAGCTGTCGCCCATTAGGAAGGCAACGTTCTGGTTCTTCAGTTCGAACCTCTTGGGAGTGCGCCACTTGCGCTGGAGGGTTACGATGTGTCCGTCGTCCAGCGAGCTCCAGCTGATCTTCGACAGGTAGAACTTGGAACGATCGGTCAGTTTCTTTTGATCCACGATGAATTCGACCATCATTTTGAACCCGTTGAAGAACAGCAGCTGGGAGGAATCGTTGAGACAGGGTTCGTACAGGTAGAAGCCGTCGCTGACCTTCCAGGTGAGCACGTACTCGGACTCGCACTTGACGACCAGCCCACTGTAGTGGGAAATGTGCTCGAGTAGGGCATCCTTGAAGATTGGCGGAGGAGCGTCCTTCGAGTTGACCCGTCCTTTGACGAGGGTGCCTGTGAGGGCCATGTGGAAGGTCTTGTCCTTGTAGGGGATGGCGAGCTTCGTTTTCACTTGATCGTTACCGATCGCATCGCCAACGGATCGGATTTCTTCGAAGGTCGCTGCGTTCCACTTGATGGGGTTTTTGAGTCTTGAAAGTAGAAAGACCACCGCCAAGTGTTTCAATTTCTCCTTTTGGAGATCTTCGCTGCTGCAGGTTAGAAGAGTTCGTTACAAGTTCTTAAAAAAACAAGCATCCGTCCATACTTTGGTTTAATGGAGGACCTCCTCCGACACGGCACCCCAACCAGCACTCCGATCTTCTGGGGCGTCGGATTGGGCAGCTTCCGCTTGGGGGGTTTCTTCGGTGACGGTTCAATCTGCGATATTCCCTTGGTGATGTCCGCGGACGGAACCTGCACTCGTCGGCTTTTGAACGGTGGTTCGACTTTGGGTTCCTCCTTCGGCGGACCCAGCTCCGTCTTCATGACGAGAGTTGAGGTTTCCGGTGGGATGTCGTCGGGGTCGATCAGCTCGCCGGTTTCGGACGTCATCACCTGCTGGCTTTTGGACTTGGTGAGTTCAACGCTGAACGCTTCTGTGGATGATTGTGCGACGGGGAAATCCGTGGCGTCCAGGTACGGCAAGGTAGCGTTGAGGTCAACTGGTTTGTCTTCTTTGGGGATGTCGGTAAGATCCAAATCCGTTTCTTCTATGGTGTCGAGGGTATCATGGTAGATGGTGGCGTTGAGGTCAACTTCGGGGGCGGTGTCTTCCTCAACAGTGCCAGTAAGCTCTGCTTCAGGAATGGCATCATCCTGAGCGGTTTTGTTGACATCATCGGGCCTAAGCTCCTCCTCTGGCTGTTGCTGAGGTTCGGAAGTCTCTTCGAGAGCGTTGGAGCTAGGAGATTCCTGCTCGGGTACGGTTTCGGGGACGTCTTCAGGGACATTTTCGGACGACATGTTTTTGGTAACTTTGAATTTTGACTTTTTTGTGCAAAATTTGGAAACGATTGATCGATGAACTTTTGAGCCTGCTTTGATCAAATTATCTAAATTACGTCAATAAAAAATATTCAAACTTCTTTTCTTTCAGGAAATTGCCGCCATTCTCATCAGCTTCGACAAACATTCCGAGTGGCAGTCCAAGGAGGTGAAAACGAGGTGAGTCCACATTCCACCATTAACTAAAATTTCACCTGTTGTTTCATGAAGCCTTGCATCGACAAGATCGTCACTTTTAAACGGTCGTCAACCGCGCGCTGCTCTTTTTATGGCTCCGAGTTATGAAAAATTTGGCGCCAATAAAGCCGGTTACACACCACTTCCCCAAAAAACCTTAAAACACACGTGGATTCGCGTCGTCACACCGTGTTTGTAAATCGCGAAAACGAGCTTCATAAAAATAAAAATTCTAAATATGAACGCTTGTTACTGAAAGACTCACGTTTATGGCACGTCGTGCTGCCATAAAATTTAGCGCGCGAGGGTGTAAATTTCTCCAGCAGTTTGTTTGCCCAGCGAGCTTATTAGCCGTTTTACGTGACGATTCCCATGATGGTTCTGATTAAATTCAAATGGACACTTTCCGGCGAAGGTTGATTAATTCTTGGGAAGCGTCGAGAAAACCCCTTTTTTCCGCCTCAAGTTATGAATTTATTTTGGACGACATCTTTATGTATGCTTGCCTTGAAGTTGGAAGAGGATTCTGGTCCCAAAAAGTGTGCCATAATTTCAACCCTTTTCCGAGAAAAGCATGATTTACACTCACAAATACATATTAATTAAACTTTATCACCCGGTGTCCATATAAAACAAAATAAACCTCACACCTCGAAACGACCTATTTATGATTGTTGGTCGTGGTGGCACTGTGAAAAGTTTACTTTAATTTCCATTTTTTTTCGTTTATTTTTAATCAACTCGAAAAAAGATTCTTAAATTTTTGAAGTCACTTTTAACAAAAATCTATTAACATTTTTTTCACAGTGCAATCGCCACCCAAGGACAACGTTGTAATTTTAAGCAGTTTTATTTCGCACTGTTGCAATCTTCAGCAGCTTTGGAACTGGAGGCTCAAAATGGCCACATAATTTTTCCTCTGTCCACTGATGGTCCCTTTTGCCAGAGGGTGGAAATGTACACACAAATAAATATGTGCAAACATAAGTCCCGGCTGGTTAGTGCTGCTGCTGGTGGGAAATTTATGACGAGCTCCGCACAACAACACCCCCCGTAAGCTGACACAGGGCTTATGCTTTCGTGGGGTGGGTGGATGCTGTGGATGGTACAACTTTATGAGGGGGGTTGATTTTTTTTACTCTCGATGTGACCAGATGAGCAGAGAACAAAAAAAAATATGTTGGAAAATTGGGTGAGTTTTCGGGAAGCGTAATTAATTTTTGGTCATGTGTCGCTGGTGAATGCTTTGGACAAGCAAATTAATTAGACGCTTGGGATTTTGCCTTGTTTTAATGTTGCCTATTCTTTCGAATAATATTCTTTTAGATAATTTCAATAGGACGGGCTTTTTCAATCAGTTAGGAATTCTCTTCTAGGCGCTGTTATGAAAAGCCATAATTTATTTTTTAACATCATTTTGTGTAAAGTTGATAACTTAATTGTGTTTTGTATCTAAACAAAGAAGCTATTTTGTATCAGAAGTTCTTCTTTGAAAAATTATGTCAATATATTTTTTTTCAAAATTTGCTTTCATCAGATTGATATTCTGATCGATTTGATTTATCCTGCAATGAATTGTATGATATAATGCTTAAGCGCAATTCCATGCCAAATAGAGAATCTCAGTTGTACCCGACCCACTCCAACATCAATGAAATTTTGTAAATAAATTGGGCCATATAAGCAATTTTTGTGAATATTTATGATTTGATTAGGGAGCGTTTTTATATTACGTAATTTGACTTTGTAGACCCCCTCTACCTCCTCCCTCGTAAAAAAATTTCCATCAAATTATCAAATTATTCGCCCTACAGCATTGTCTTGGCGTTCTCGATTACGAGATTCCTACTCAAATCTAGATGTTGAGATTGTTGAGGCAATTGCAAATCTCTTTTTACACCTTAGCTTCCATCCACCCCGGGATTCGAACTGACGACCTTTGGATTGTTAGTCCAACTGCCTACCAGCGACTCCACCAAGGCAGGCTCCAGGGAGACGACTCCTACACCTGGACTGAGCTAACGACCTAACCTTTTTTTTAGGTTATTTCATACAAATTCTAAAAAAAATATATGGAGTGTAACACGGCTTCCGACTCCCCCCTCACTCCCCAACTGCGTTACGTAATAAAAGGACGCTCCCTTATGAGCTCACGAATTTATCCACAAGTTATTTTTGCAGCCTAAAATATTGAAAAAACTTTCACGATATACAACAATCTCCAACTTCGAGGTAACAACCATATACACTGCAACTATGGATTTCCTTAAAATATTCTTTGCTGATTATATTTAAATGAAGAAATCTGCCATATTTTGAGCTATAGTCAGGGTTACCAGGCCAAAATCAAAAAAATCTTGCTAAGTATCGATTAAAAATCGGGAAAAAAAACGAAAATTTAACAATTCTGAATGGTGAAGGGAAGAAAGGACATGAATTTATTCGAATGTTTGTTAAATTCAGATGGTTAAACTGATTTTATGACCTCAAAAATGTTTCACATCTTCTTTTTGAAAAATATATTCTATTTTTATTTTATTTTTAACTTGGTCGTTGCAATTGTTGTTTATGTTTATGTCTCTGGCCAAAGTCGTGGAAAGAGGGGAAGGGGGGAAAACAAATAAATAAAAAAATAAAAAATTGATTACTATGGTTTTAACACCAATACTTTTTTTTTAATTTTTTTTGGTCAGTGTACATTGGAATCTTACAAAAAATTAAAATATTTTCGAATGAACCCAAACATGATAATGAATGTAGGAAATTGCATTTCATTACAAATTTTAAGTTCTTCGAAAACATTTTTTTTGTTTCCTGATTTTTTGAATCGATTCTGAAGAGGGAGGAGGGGGGGGGGGGGCACATAAACTTTGAACAATATTCTCAACGGCTTTAAATACGTTCATTGCAATCAATAATTTGTTCAAAATAAGCCTTAAGTTAAAAATCTAGCAAAATCTTTATTCTGGCTGACATATGAAAAATCTGGCATTCCTAGATTTATCTGCCAACCTGGCAACCCTGGCTATAGCACAAGTCGGTAAACATTCATTTGAAATTTTTGTCATAAATATTTTTTCTGGAGTTTTTGCTTTTTGGATGTTTTTCATCAGCCTCAAGTAAAGGGTACTCAAAAACACTCAAACAAGTGAAAAAAGAAAATTCTGTTTATTGGACCTTTAAAAAAACTCTAGATCTGTCCTAGGTTCGTGATTTCTCTAGATAAGTTTCTTTAAGATGAAATCAGCATTGACTTTTAAACCGCTTAAAGAGTTTTTATTGAACTTTTTATTTGAAAAAAAAAAAAACAGCAAATCTCGTTTAAAAATGAGCATTACTTTTAATGAGATTGAAAATTTAGAGAAAATTTACCCTCTACAGCCCAAATTCCAAAAAAATTGATAAAAATCCATTTTTTAACCAATTTTTGATCTTTAAAAAGCATTGTAAAGAAAAACTCTCAAAATTTTAGAAAATTTATGGGTTGGAAGTTTTTCTTGTTTTATGTAACTTTGCCAATGTTTTTTGTTATTTTTTAGGGGTCAACTTTAGCTGTGGTTTAAACTAACATTTCCTATATTTTTAGGTAAAAAGACGTTTGCAGTAATTTTTCTTGTGTCCCAGACTATGCCTCAACTAGTTTTTTAACAATTTAAATGATAATGGTGGCATTTTAAAGTAGAAAATGTGAAAAAACAAACAAAAAAAAATAAGAAGTGACTGTGAAAACATGAAAAAATTAGATAGACAAAATGTAATGATAGCAGTTGGTAGAATAGGCCAAATATTACCAAAAACAAACATTAACTAGACAAGATAAATGCAAATTAAAATACTAAAAATGAAACAAGAAAAACATAAAACAAGAGAAGTAAAGTTTTCGTAAAACAAAAGTTGCTCAAAATGACCTCCTGAACACGAGAAAAATAAATATTTTCGAAAAAAAAATTGGGCAGTAGAGGGTTAACCAAGAAAAAAAAGGTTTATTTTTATATGAGCATAGCGTCCATTTTTCATACGAAGCAATCACGTAATAATATTTTCAACATTTTAAAAGGACTAACACCACATTGAAAAAAATCCTAAGAAAAATCTCATTTTTCGGAGAAAGGCTAAACTACTTGACAAATGCTTCAATGATATATTCCAAATAACATTTTAAAATTCTACTGGATTGATTACTTGCTTGTGGACTCACGCTTTAAAATTGTTAAAAATAATCCACTTTTTGATATCAGGCTCTTTTAAAAAAATACTAACATGAACTAAAATTTTGTTTGCTTACAATACTTGCTTAAGACTTTTTTTAACAATTGGCTCAATCTTCGATTTTTTTTTGCTCATTTGGACTCATCGAATTACAATATTCTATGATTATTTGTTTTTCTAGATTTTGTCTTAAGCTGTTACTTTTTCAATTTTCTTTATTCACCTTTCTTTATATGTTTCCAAAATAAAAATTGCGTTACGATTTCTTTAAATGATAAACTTTCTTCATTTTAAGTTTTGACTTTCCGCCGAGCAAAACATTACTCGATTGGAAGAAAACTCAAGCAACTCTAGCCAAGCCTAACAATTTTGTATGGGAAAAGTAACTTTTCAGTTACTTGCATTTTGAACAGGTTAGATATTTTATCCGATTCTTTTTAAGCGATAGAGAAAGTATGTCAAGTGACGTACACTTTGTGAGAAAATCTCATGTTTTTTTCATGTAATCATATAAAAAATATCGTTTTTGATTCAAGCTCAGCGCACGCGTAAACATTGTTCTCTCAATCTTAATCAATCATTTTGTGTGAATACCAAGGTTTTGACCACTTTTCATTTTTTTGGGACTCCCTAGTATACATTCTAATTTTAGCATAAAATGTTGGGGATATTAGTGTCGATTCGACCAATGTTGACATTAGAAAAATATATATTTTTCAAAACATTTGAAAAGTCACATGAAGTCCGTAAATCATCATGATCAAGGATGCATTTGCATTTTGAAGGTTTAAAATTTTACTGATTTTTTATATCGAAGCCCGCCTAAAGTAGGGACCTACATAGGGAAATGAAATGTTCTGGGAGAAATTTCAAACACCCAAAGTCATTCAAATTTAAGGTTGAAAAACTTGTAGTTTTTCTTTTGAGTTGGCACTTTTCTTATACCGAACAAGCACAAACATAACATAAACTACCAAATTATTATCAATAACAGTTTTAGAATACTTGTAATTGTTATTAGTCTCGTTTTTTTGCCAAAACTATTTTAAATTAATTCCAACCTTGTTCTTGCATGATCTTGTTGCTCGATTGGAACCCCGATTTGACAGTTCGATTGGAACCCTGAGAGTGACATTTCGCCTCTCCATATAGGCTCTCTAGCCTAAAGGTGGGGAAGGGATAGATGTGATTAAAAGTTTGAATTTATAAGATAAAACGTTGAATAATTTAGATTTTTAGAATAAATCTTGAAAAAAACAATATTCAAATTGATATCAAATTTTTCAATAATTTTCATATTTAAATTCTAAATTTAAACCAAAAGAGTCTTTATGATCCGATAGCAACATGCATGAAAGCCTCAAATTTAATGATATTTTCGTGTGCAACTAATATTATACCATCCCAACATTTTGGTTTCCATCTAATCTAATCGTGACCATAAATTAACCCCATCTTCACGCACCCTCTCACCGAAACAATTTCAAGCAACTTTTCCAAGAATCTTGGAGCAACTAGCGGAATGTGATCCGCCAACCGGTGTTAAATAACTTTGCAAAAAGGCCCGCAAACTAAATAATTAACTCCTTACCAAGAAAATACACACATAGAGGTGTGCCCATACTTTGTCAGCTCGAAGGGGAAATTGTTTCAGGGGTGTGCACAACTTTTCCACCGGAAATAAATTATGATATGCGAAACGGAGCGCGCGGCCCGGAATTTCTTCGCCGTGTGAAGCCAGTGAGCTTCGCGCCGGGTTGGGCACTGTGAAAAAAATCATGTTGATATTTTATACTAAAATTAGTTTGATTCTCCAATTCCAATATTGATTAATTTAAGAAATATCAAACAATTAGTAGAAAATTTTGACTGATCATTTTTAACAGTGCATTACGCGTAAAAGCAAATAGTTTCGACAAGTGTATCCGTTTGTACCATATGTGTGTGTGTGTTCACCGTATGTGTGTGCGTGCTCAGTTCATGATATTAAGTGCTTACGCGCCCGGAGAGTGTGTATTGCACAAATTATCCTCTAATTAATTCCGGGGAAAAGCCTTCTCCGGGTAGAACAAAACGAACAAAACTAGTCCTGGTGTAGCCGCAAACATCCCCCGTAGTTTGTACCGTTGGGGTTCCACTTGCCAGGTTAGTCAAGGTTGCAAACTTGAGCAAATTGGCATCGGCAGGTTTCGAGCAATTTGCCTTTCCCGAACGTGACTGTAATTGGTCACTTCTTGAGCTCGGGGAGGGAAATTGCACCTGTTGATGAGCAAATTAGTGCAAAGTGAGAAGTAAAAGTGGGAAAATTTGACAGTGCTAAGTGGGTAATTTTGTTGTTTAAATAGTTTTAGTTCAGTAGAAGTTTCCCTTAGTATAATGGAAAAAGACTTTAAACTTGTTTAAATATCTACGTGTTTGCATCAAATAAAGTTTTAACTGATTAGGAAATTAAAATTTGACCTTTTCTTCTCCTCAGACCCAAGAGTGGCTCGATGCTGCTGTACTCACGGAAGAAGGTCCGCTACCGACGGGACGGCTACTGCTGGAAGAAGCGCAAGGACGGCAAGACGACCCGCGAGGATCACATGAAGCTGAAGGTCCAGGGTACTGAGGTAAGCTCGACTCTGCTAGCAACTCACCAATCGACCCAATGTAACGCCTATTGTTTCTCCCAGTGCATCTACGGCTGTTACGTCCACTCGGCGATCCTGCCGACGTTCCACCGGCGCTGCTACTGGCTGCTCCAGAACCCGGACATTGTGCTGGTGCACTACCTGAACGTGCCCTACCCGGACGACAACAAAATGGCCGTCATCACGCCGAACCTGGCCCTGTGGGGTGACAAGAAGGAGTGGACCAAGGAGGAGCTGGTCAGCCAGCTGAAGCCCATGTGTAAGTGTCAACCGCCGAGCACAGAAAGTCAAATCTATCAACCTAATCGGAGGGCAGTTTTTCCTGCAGTTTTCAGCGAGGACGAACCGGACGCCACGAACGAGATCGAGATCTCCACGGCGGAAACGGTCGAGGCCATCGTGAGCCAGCTGATGGAGAAGCAACGGATGGCGCGGCAGTCGGCGCTCGTCAAGCAGCTCGAGTGTGGCTGCCCGGACGCGAACTGCGTCGACGGGAAGAGCTGCTCGCACCCGATGAGGCGGATCAGCGCGGCCAAGAGTGCGAGCACCGAGCTGGGCAAGCGGACGACCGAGGGAGGAGCGGCAGGCCATCTGGGTGGCGGCGCAGGGACGGCGCCGAACGTGCTGATCGGATCGAGGGTAGGTGGCTTAAGTTGAAACGTTTAAATAACCTAATTCAATTTAAAAGTATTTAATTGAGTGGAAGAACTTCAATCACCTTCGTAATTCAACCAAAAAAAAAAAGGAAAAAATAATCCATAAACGTTTGACTTTAAAATCACGCCCTTCCTTTTAATCCGCTACTTTTATGACAATAGTTATACACGACGGTCACCAAAAGCCCAGTCAAATAAATTATCTATTTAATATTCTCCCTAAAAAATAAGACAAAAAATGTCCAATTAACAATCATTTTTTGTAAAAGGTTCGCTAAATTATAGATATTTTGGTTTAAATAGTTAAAAAAAATATAACAATTCTGGAGTTTTTTTTTTGTTGAAAAGGTTCAATATACCAAATTTCCAGTTTTTGCTTTTTGGGTGTTTTTGAAACCGCCTTGAGACAGGGGTATTAAAAAACACCCAAAAAGAAAAAAAACTGAAAATTTGGTTTATTGGACCTTTTCAAAAAAACTCCAGAATTATTAAATTGAGTGGCAAAATATTTTCACAGTTTCATTTAATTTTGCATCTTAAGTTTTACGCTTAAAGCAGGGATGCTCAAAGTTTTTGAATGGCGGGCCAAATTTGAAGCTCACATGAGCTTGCGGGCCATACGAGAATTTTTTTTTTAATTTTCAATCAATAAAACTTGAAAAAAATACAAATATTATTGATTAAATTTTATTCGAATCAGAAAATCAAAAAAAAAAAATACCAACGTAAATATTATTCATCTGCTTTTCATTGTAACTTTCGTGGCTCAACAATCGTGATTTCAAAAATATATTGAAAATTATAAAGTTGTATTTAAATTGATTTTTTTTTATTTATTTCTGGAATATGATTAAGAAGGTGTGACACTAACTTTGAAAAAGTGTGTAATTTTTTTTAATTATGTGCAATCTTAATTTTAAATAGTTAGATAAAGATGTTTCAATAATTATTCCTTCAACGTTAATTAAATTTCAATAAATATTTGATGAAAATGTTGACATAATTTACTCTTTTTAATTATGGGTTTGCCATACATTGATCCCGATTATACAATTATTTTTATATTGACAAAATCTAAAAAGGGCGTGATCATTCAAAATGGGTCCGAAGACCACAAAAAATGACCTCGCGGGCCATACTTTGGTCACCCCTGGCTTAAAGTCTCTTACAGAGACTAGGGTGGCCATTTCAAATGAGTGTTTATATGAAAATGTTTCAAGTTATGATTAAAAGTTTTTGAAGAACAAATTAGCATTCAATTTTTTTTCACTCATTCTAAAATACGCTTTTTTATTTATGAGATTTTTTATATCTTTTTGATGTTCTTTTTTTCAGTACGAGAGTATTAGTATATGAAAGGTATTTGCAAAAAGAAAAAAAAAGATCATTTTTATTATTTGATATCCTTTTTAGATACTTAACCTAATTTGGACACGGAATTGACTTAACAGATTTTCGACAAAGTGCACCGTTTTCAAGTAATAAGCTTTTGCATGGTTGAATTTGTTTGAAGATTGTTCAATGTTTTGCAAGTTAAAAATATTTCAAGAACGTTTTCGTTCTAACTCATGAAAAGAAAAAAAAAATTCACAAGACAAAGAAAATTGCCTACAATTTTTCTATTTAAGTCTTTATTAATCGAAAAACTGATTGCAAAGAAACAACGTACTCAAGTTTAGAAATCATGATTTACATTGTTTTAAGTGACTATTGCAGTATATTGGTTCGATGTTAATTATAAACAATGAAATTTGTTTGAAATTTTCTGAAGATTTTATTAAAAATATTTTGAAAAATATGAAATTAATTCAAACATTTTTTAACACGTATTTTCGATGTTTGTCTTGATTTTGAAGTAATGAAATTGTTATAACTTAAAATAGCAGAATATTTCACAAAAATCAATTTGTGAACATTGAAATTCAGACCATTTTTCAAAAAATTTAAACTTCAAAAGGCTACATTTCAGCAGCCAGTTGTCCAACTAAAAATGTCCTAAGAAGAAAACAATTTTTTCAGGCATTTTTTCTTGTTTTTCGAACATTTTTTTTAACTATTTTAAATTCATTTTCCAAAATTTAACAATCTAAAAAAATACCAATAAAGCCTACAATTGTATTATTGTGTACATTGTAATTTTTTTGTCTTTCAAAAATACCCCAAAAAATCAGTGCAATTTGAAACCAAATTTGCATGTTTTATTATCTTGGTTTTAAAATAAAATGAGTGTTCTGTGATCTCATTTTAGTCAATTTGTATATTTTTTTTGATTGCCTTCTAAATTTCAAATCATTTTTTTCAACATTTCATCAAAGCCATTGTGGCCGCCATCTTGGATTTAAACATCTAAATCTTGAGATTTTTTTTGAAAAGGTCCAATAAACCAAATTTTCAGTTTTTGCTTTTTGGGTGTTTTTTAATACCCCTGACTCAAGGCGGTTGCAAAAACACCCAAAAAGCAAAAACTGGAAATTTGGTTTATTGGACCTTTAAATTTCCAGAAATTATTTTAGAGATGACCTTCGGATAATCGAGTCTGAAGTCTGTTTTGTTTTACTTTTTGCTCCATTATTTTGAATGTTGGGCTTGAAATTTTGTGTCATGTCATTTTCGATTGTAAATTTGCGATTTTGTATCTGAAACTTATATTTTAGTTTGGTATTTTTATGTGACATTTTCTGTTTTTTTTCCTCAAAATGTTATGGCTCTGGTAACAGATTCAGGTGCAAAAGATCCCTGTTTTATTCTCATTCACAATATAAAAAAAAATAAATAAAAACAATACCGCTCTCGACTTTTAATTTTAAAATTTAAATAAAAAAATTGTATTTTTTGTATTCGTTTTAATATACAGTCCTAATCATAACCTAAAACTTCCACGACTTTGTACAACCAGTTCACAAAATTGATATGACAATGACTAATGATGCAAAATGAATTATTTTGCCATAGATAATTTTTTTTTCACTTAAAACAAAACGTATAAAATTAATAAATCGCAAACAAAATGCGAAAATGTTTGAGATAATTTTTTATTAGTATTCATAAATATAAAAAAAAATAAAAATTGGTACTTTGACTTAAATTCTTTGATTTTACGTCTTTTAACGATGTTTAGTTCCAAAATTCAAAACTTGTAAAATGATAATTTACATTTTATTCAAAAAAAAAAAAAATAAGCATTATACAATGTATTTGGAATAGTTTACAATCTTTTTTAAAAGTTTTTTTTTTCAATGAAAAATTTAATTTTAGTGAATATTTTTTGGCGCAAAGATTTTTTGGGCATTTTTTTAAAAAAGAGCGTGACGGGTGGAAAAAATTGCAAAAGCCTTAATAATCATTTAAGCAAAACAATGCAAAAGTGCCGTTGTGGGTTTGCAAACAAAGAGTGTATCCCTTTTGCATTGTTTTGCTAGAGTTTAAACATCTTTAAATGAACGGCTATGATATAAATTTTATTTGGGGATCAAAATCCATTAACATATCACAGTCATCGGTTGTAATTCATGTTTATTACACTACATTACATCACCCCCGATTCCGAGATTTTCTCTCAACCACATCTCGGCACAAATCAAGCAATATAATCCAATAATCATCATCAATCGAGCCCAATTTAGCACCTTCTGCTCGATATGAACTAGAATCAACATCATAAGATAACTTTCCTCCCCCTCCATTCTCACGTTAACCACAAAATCTCAATTAACTTTCTCTGCTTCTCGTTTCCTCCCCTCTCTCCCCCTCCCACATCATGACCAACCCACAGATGTACCCCCGGTGGATAGACAACCGCCAGAGATCCCGAGAGCAACAGCAGCAAGCCCTCCTAGACAGTGCCCGACAGTCCGGCCAGAAGGACACTCCGATCCACTTCCAAGTCATTCCTACCTCTCAGCAGCAGCAGCAAAGCTCAAGCAGCACGAATCACTCCAACAATCTAAATTCAATTAGAGCAGCAATTGCCGGCAATCATCACCCTTCCTCGGCGGCCGGAACAACCCCGGCTTCGTCGACCTCCTCCATCGTGGTCAGCAGCAGTAATTTAACGCTCACCCAACATCTCAACTCACTCAACGGCACCGCCAGCAACAACTCACAATTAACAAGTGTCAGTAGTCACATTACCAACGGTCATTTGGCCGCGGCCCAGCAGCAGCAGCAGCAGCAGCACCAACTCCACCACCATCAGCAGCGGGCTCACATGATCATTGCCGGCAATAACTCGTCCTCGGTCGCGGCTTCTAATAATGGCCGCGAAGCTCACATTTCAATGGCGACCGCGAGGACGACCCCCACGTCGTCGTCCTCATCGTCCTCGGGGGTGGACTCCAGCGTCGTCAATCAGCGGCAACCGGCGGCGGATGCTGGCAACACGGCCAACGGGGGTGGATTGATGAGCAACGGCACTAATGGCAGCAATAGTGGTGGCCATCATAATCACATTACGGTTAATAATGGTGCGGTCACGAGTGCGTCAATGGTTAGTGCGAATGGTGGTGGTGGGGGTGGGGCAGTGACGTCGGGGGCGTCGTCCGGGGGAACACCCTCGCTGGTGCTGAGTCTGTCACAGGTGAGAGGAATCTTGGGGATCTTTAATCATGCTTATCAGACATAATCAGAGTAACTGTCATTAATTAAACAGATTATCAATCATTTATAAGAATTGACATAATTCACCTATTTGATACAGCATTTTTGAAAAAAGTTACATTTTGTTTGCTCTGTGATAAATACGTCAAATTATTTATCACAGAGCAAACAAAACTCCAACACGTCAAACAAACGTGGAATTACTCGCGTAGGCATTCGAATGTTGTTAGCTCTGCCGAGCTTTGGTGAATCATTTCTACGCAGGCAAGCCGTGCGCGATGTATCTCAGCTCTAATCGACAAGCCCCGCCCTAAAAACGTGGAATCAGTGCTTCAAAGGACCTTCTGAATGCAACTAAGAGAGTTGGAATTGTTGAAACTTTACGGAAAATGCGAGCCATTTTAAGATTTTTATTTTATGTTTTTTGGACCTCAAACTTCCAAACCCGTTTTACCCCACTTCTATTTGTCGTAGAGGGCTCATATTTGGCAAACAATCGCAGCAAGTTTCATCCACGTCACGTCGATACGAACTCTTCACTTTGACGAAAAATTCAATCCTAAATTATTTAAAATTTAAAACATAGGGGAAATTCTCGTATGTTTGGCAGGTTAAGCACTTGCTCCTAATTTTGTCCAATTTGCTCATTTACACTATTTAAACAACTCATTTTGCAAAACATTTGAAAGAAACTTGCTTGCTCACTTCTTATTGAGCTATTTAGGGGAAATATACCCATTTTAATCACTCTAAGCCGTTTGACCAATTCTCATCACTTTGCCGTTTTCCGCTATTAAATCAACATTTACAGATATTTCAACAATGGAGAGTTGCTTGCTCACTTTAATTCGAGCTATTTATAACTTTGGAACAGTCAAAAACACTTTTTGGAAGCCGTAATTCATGAAATTGGTGCTTATAGGCCGATAATAGAAATAGGCTGAAAAAGGGTATAGTTCCCTTATCACTGGATTTCAGTTGAAAACGCTTTTATGAGCTGTAATTGAATGTCAAAGTGCTGATATGGCAACATTAGAGGCACGTTGGAATTAGATGCTGTTCCCCTACATTCTGATATTTCGAAAATTAAAATTCAACAATTATAAAATTCATTTAGGCCGTTGCATACATTTTTTTTAAGTTTATGTGTCTCGACTCTGACCAAAGTTTGAAAAATAAATCAATAAAAAGGTTAACAACCACATTTTTTTTCAATTTGAATGAAAAAATGGATTTAAAATGCATTTGACACATGTGCACTTGTTTTGCAATTATAAGTTTCCAAAATATCATAATATCTTAATACAAGTTGAGTTTTTTTTTTGTGGAAAAAGGGTTTTTGCTAAAGTACATTGGAATTCCATAAATATTCAAAATTTAAAAATAAAACTTTAAAATTTAACCTTGCTGAATTTGATTATTAAGGTAGAAAAATGCATTTTTGATTGTTTTCAGTTGATGAGACTTTTATTTCCATTGAAATTTTAAAGTTTTTTGATTTTTTTTGCCTCTTGATTTTTCGGAAAATTTTGAAGGGGGATTAACAAAATCATTCAATAATATTTGCAACGGCCTAATTGAAAACTCAAGAATAAAAAAAAATCTAAAATTCAATTAAAATTTGAAATCCAAAATTGTTAAACCTTAAAAATTAGGATTCTAAATATTTAAAAAAAATCAGGATAATTTTTTTTATATTTAACAATTCATTAATTTCATAAAATTATAAATTTAAACTTCTAAAGATCATAAAACAAAAAAAATATAAACTCAAATGCATAGATTCTTAAATTCCTAAATGCCGCTATTTTGATGTCATCTTTGAATGTAGAAGTTTTTATAACTTGAAAAACGTGGCTAACTTTGAAGCAGTATTGAAGTCATATTTTAGGTTAGAGAATCAAATTCTGTGAAAAATATAAATGCGTAATTCGATTGTCAAACAAACTGTTTAAGAGCGAGTTTTTCACCGATGTGAAACAGGTCGTATCAAGGTGCTCCGATTTGGATGAAACTTTCAGGGTTTGTTTGTCTATACATGAGATGAACTCATGCCAAATATGAGCCCTCTACGACAAAGGGAAGTGGGGTAAAACGGGCATTGAAGTTTGAGGTCCAAAAAACATGAAAAATCTTAAAATTGCTCGCATTTCCGTAAAACTTCATCAATTCCAACTCTCTTAGATGCATTCGAATGGTCTTTTGAAGCCCTTCAAAATGTGCTATAGACATCCAGGATTGGTTTGACTTTTTCTCATAGCTTTTGCAAATTACTGTTAAAAATGGATTTTTTTAAAACCTTAATAACTTTTCCCAACAGCCTCCAACACCCATACTCCCATAGGTCAAAAGTTAGGGAATTTCATGGACTATAAGCCTACGGTATTAACTTTTTGGCCAAACGCAGTTTTTCTCATAGTTTGACGATTTTTCTAGAACAAACATTTTACAACGTTAGTTTTTGCCCTGTAGGCCGCCATAGCGGCATTTTTTGGTCTCAATTTTGTCATATTCGGAATCCTCGGACAATTTCACGTAAGTTAGAAGTATTGGAGTTGTAAATTTGATTGGAAAAATTGCCGTTTAGAATGAATTAAAATATTTTTTAACAATTTGTTGGATTGGGGGTAAAACAGGTTTTCGCCTACTTGATACAGCATTTGACGTATTGATCATAGGGTTAATAAGATCTTTTTCTTTTTTCAAAAATGTTTTATTTAATTATTTTTTAAAGAAATATTACCACTCCAATACTTCTAACTTACGTGAAATTGTCCGAGGATTCCGAATATGACAAAATTGAGACCAAAAAGTGCCGCTATGGCGGCCTACAGGGCAAAAACTAACGTTGTAAAATGTTTGTTCTAGAAAAACCGTAAAACTATGAGAAAAACTGCGATTGGCCAAAAAGTTAATACCGTAGGCTTATAGTCCATGAAATTCCCTAACTTTTGACCTATGGGAGTATGGGTGTTGGAGGCTGTTGGGAAAAGTTATTAAGGTTTTAAAAAAATCCATTTTTAACAGTAATTTGCAAAAGCTATGAGAAAAAGTCAAACCAATCCTGGATGTCTATAGCACATTTTGAAGGGCTTCAAAAGACCATTCGAATGCATCTAAGAGAGTTGGAATTGATGAAGTTTTACGGAAATGCGAGCAATTTTAAGATTTTTCATGTTTTTTGGACCTCAAACTTCAATGCCCGTTTTACCCCACTTCCCTTTGTCGTAGAGGGCTCATATTTGGCATGAGTTCATCTCATGTATAGACAAACAAACCCTGAAAGTTTCATCCAAATCGGAGCACCTCGATACGACCTCTAGAACAAACCGAGCAGAATCTACAAATACTGCCTCTTAAATAAAATCAAATCCCTTAGTTTTGACCTTCTTATTTTTTGAATTTTGAATTTCATTGTCAATTTTTAAATATTTATGCTTTTGAACTACTATTTTTTTTCAATTTTTAAAGCCTTGAATTTTTTTAAATTTTTTTATTCTTAATAATAAAATCAATCAAAATCAAATTATTCGCTCTACAGCATTGCCTTGGCGTTCTCGATTGCGAGATTCCTCTCGAAACTAAGTGTCCGAAGGCTTGATTGTTGAGGCAATTGCAAACTGACGGCCTTTGGATTGTGAGTCCAACTTCCTACCAGTGACTCCACCGAGACAGGTCCCAGGCAGACGACTCCTACACCTGGACTGAGCTAACGACCTAACCCTCTAGGTTAGTCCGGGTCCAACATTTACTTCCCCACCCGACGGAAGGCGTGATCAGACAAATCTCGTCTCGAAAAATGCCACCGGGACCGTCTGGGATCGAACCCAAGCCAACTGGATGATAGGCAATCACGCTTACCCCTACACCACCAATGGTTTCTACTTTTTTGAATTGAAATACAATTTTATATCTTTATTTTAGTAGTTCTTATGTTGTAAACATATTTTTTTTAATGAATTAAATTTCATTTACATTTTTTTTTATTTCTAAATCTTTGATTTTTTTTTGTCCTGAACATTATTAGAGAATTGTATTGCTTTTCTCTCTGTTATATTTCTTACTGAGCAAAAAGCTAAATCCGTCTTTTTAATTTTTCGATTATATATATAACATTGATGTTTAGAGTAACCTGGAGCTCGGTCCAGGCCTTCAAAGATTTGCATTTTTTTCCGAAAAAATGGCCCTGCAAAAACAAGATAGGCAACACCATTTGAATCCGCTTGGGCCGATTAAAAAAAGTTTAACTCTGAAGGCCTGTACCGAGCTCCAGGTTGCTTGAAACTTCAAAGTTACAAAAACTACAAAAACTTGCGCAAGGATCTGGCCTAAATACCAATGGTGTTTAATGTAAACGCATTAGTGACTTAAGAGTCTAAAAAATTACCTTTAAAAAATGTTTGTTTTTTTAAGAGTTAAATCCCATTTAAGCTCATGATTGGGATTTGGGCTTAGTACCACTAGAACAGGACGCTGAATGGCCGCCAGAAAGTCATTTTTGTTACACCCTGGTATATTTGTATAATTTGAAAACGGCTAAATACACTTAATTTTCATTAATTTTATGCTTTTCAATTGTTTAAAGATTTGTATGGATAAATCAATAATGTAAAATAGGCTCTTTGGTCTAAGAAAAAATAATTTGATCGTTTGGGGCAAAATGCACTCCTTGCTTTTCGCTTACTATCGTATAGGATTTTAGATTTTTCGGGAAAAATAATAATAGAGTTATTGGAAACTTAACATTCCACAATGGTACAGTCCTAGTTTGGGCATCGCAGAATAAAAAAAAACAGAGTTATTTACAAAACGAAAAGAAATGTGTATTTGATTTGATTTGATTTTTGTTTAACTTTTAATACAATTTATAGGCAAAAAATTTCAAGTTAAAATTTTCTTTATAATAAAAAAAATAAATAAAAAATATGATAATAATAATAATAATAATAATAATAATAATAATATTAATAATAATAATAATAATAATAATAAAACTTGCATACCTATCTTTGGTCAAACGAAATTATACTAATCAAATTTATATAATCTTGTTTCCCATCTCTAGCTCCAAGGCTCCCCCGGATCCTTGCTGATCCTGAACGGCCAACAGCAATCCTTCGTCTGCCATCCCTCCCAGCAACAGCAGCAGCAACAGCAACAACTCCACCAGCAACAACTGCTCCAGCAGCGCAAAGCGGCCCTGGAGAATGCGGCCGCCAAAGCGGACTCCAGCAGCAGCGGCAGCAGCTCCGGCGGAAGTATCAAGATGGAAAACTCCCCCTCGGACAGTTGCAGCTCGTCCGGGCTGGTGCCGAAGCAGGAAGTTATGGACGCCTCGTCGTCGTCGTCGGCCTCGCCGGGATCGATGCTGGGTCACCACCAGCACCAGGGTCCGACGTCGAACGGGTTGTTCGGAGGGTTTTTGAAGCACAGCCTGGCTGGGCAACACCATGACAACATGCCGTTCTTCAACGAAACGCTGGATCTGTCCCAGGAGGACATCCAGAAGACGCTGAGTGCCAACATGCCGTTGGGCCATGGCCAGGGTGGAGGAGTTGGCGCGGGGACTCAGTCGGGGACGCCGACGGACGATGTCATGAACGGGGAGATTAACCCGATGGACTTTATCGAGAACTGTGGGGATAACCACGACGCCGTTGATGACGACGTGTTTGTCAACTTGGATGCGTTCGATATGCTGGTGGAGTTCCCGGAGCTGGAGCTGGACGCCAAGAGCAGTTTTCTGAACGAAAGCGAAACGGGTACGGACGCTGGAGGCGATCTGGACGATGCAGCGAGTGATCTGAGTCATTACAAGTTGTCCGCGGACAGTGGGATCGTAGCGGACGGAAGTCTGCATCATGGAGGCTCGAACGCGTCCACCATTACGGACTTTAGTCCGGAGTGGGCGTATCCGGAGGGGGGAATCAAGGTGCTAGTGACTGGCCCGTGGAGTGCCAGCTCGTCCTATACAGTATTATTCGACTCGTTCCCGGTGCCGACGACGCTGGTCCAGAACGGAGTCCTGCGGTGCTACTGCCCGGCCCACGAGGTGGGCGTGGTCACGTTGCAGGTGGCCTGCGACGGCTATGTGATATCGAACGCGGTCAACTTTGAGTACAAATCGCCGCCCAAGTTCGAGACCAAGTGCGAGGGCAGCGGGAACGACATGCTGTACAAGTTCAACCTGCTGAACCGGCTCGAGTCGATCGACGAGAAGCTGCAGATCAAGGTGGAGCCGGGCGAGCTGGTGGGTGCTTGTTATTGTTATTGACTTGAAACAAAAAAAAATCGAACCTTTCTTCAACAGCCCGAGGACTCGACCCTGTTCAAGCAGACCAACTTCGAGGACCGACTGGTGTCGTACTGCGAGTCGCTGACGGCCAAGATGTGGCGCTCGGTAACGCCGGGCTCGTGGCTGGGAAAGCACCGCGGCATGACGCTGCTTCATCTGGCGTCCGCCCTCGGGTACGCCAAGCTGGTCCGGACGATGCTGACCTGGAAGGCGGAGAACTCCAACGTCATACTGGAGGCGGAGATTGACGCCTTGAGTCAGGACCAGGACGGGTTCACGCCGCTGGTGAGTACAGGTTTTGGGGGGATTGTGTCTGTTAGATTTCAAATCTTGGCTCGCATGCTTCACAGATGTGGGCCTGTGCCCGAGGTCACATTGAGGCCGCCGTCGTCCTCTACAAGTGGAACCAGACCGCACTGAACGTGAAAAACAACGCCCAGCAGAGTCCGCTGGAGGTGGCGAAGTGCCGCGGGTTCTCCGGACTCGTTGCCGAGCTGGAAAAGCATGAAACCAAACGACTCCAAACCAAGAGCAAATCGCTGGCCTCAACTTCCGCTTCGGCGATGCCAACGCTGGCATCGATTACCTCATCCTGTACCACTTCCACTTCCACTGCTTCCGCCGTAGCCGCCCCATCGCGTCCTTCTTCCGCTTCAAGTATTGCTTCCGCCGCTACGCTTGCCGCCGGTTCGCGTCGTAACAGCCGCAGCCGAACGGCTGCGATCGAGCCGCCAGAAGTGGCCGCCACCGACTCCAGCCCGGAGCATAGCTTCATCAGCGATCTGTTCAGCTACAACGACGCCCTCAACGCCAGCAACAGCGATAGCTGCAGCAACGACAACTTTGGACTGTCCTCGTCCTTCAACCCGTCACTGTCGCCGTACGGTGACCACAAAAGTGGCGGTTCGTCGACGAGCGGAACGCTGCACTACGCCCTCGAGAACAACAACTCGAACCCGATGCTGTCGAACGCGCTGTCCCCGAACTCGGACAGCAACCGAAGCCACGACGGTGTGTTTCTGCGACCGGGAGCGGTGTTTTCGAGGTGAGATTCGTGCGAAGAAGTGATTTGGGTCTTATTTGACGCATGTACGTATTTTACAGTGGCCAAAGTCCGCCGGGGGCGCGCCTCTCCAAGCGGTCCTCCATCGACAGTGGCATCAACATGGAGACGCGTTCGTCGCTCAGCAAAGCTGGCAAGTCGCTGCGGGAGTCGCAGCGGCTGAACAGGTTAGTACAGAGTTGCGGACGTTACTTTTCAAGGCCTTGGACATGAAGATTTTGTTTACTGAACTCTAGATTCGGATTCAGTACAAGTTTCGATTTTTTTTACCGAATTCGGTAACTGAAATGTTATCAAAAATTAGGAAAATTTTCAAAATTCGGTAACAAAAATAAGGTTACGCAATTTTAGTTTTTTTTTTTTCTTGGTTTATTCAACCAAATCCGGTAAGTATACTATAGTTTTCGACAGTTGGTCGATACACGGAGAAAAAAGAGTTCCCAAAATCGTGAACAAGCGTTCATGAAAATGGGAACCGCGAACAAAGTGTTCAAATCACGATTTTGAAAAACGTACCATGAAATTTGAACACTTTGTTCGTGGTACCCATTTTCATGAACGCTTGTTCACGATTTTAGGAATTCTTTTTTCTCCGTGTAGTTTTAGATTTTTTTTAAACCGAATCCATTGTGTGAGATCGGTAAAACATCTTTAAAAATAAACAAAAAAGTGCATATCTTAATGTTTTAACTGAAATCTAGCAGTTGAGAAATCGATGATATTTCGCCGAATTCAGAAACAAAATAAGTTTGACAATTTAAGATTTTAACCAAATTTGGTAAAATTTTCCAAGCTCGGTAAAAAAAAAATCTAAATACAAAAATGTTTAGTTTTTTTTAACTGAATTTGGTATTTGATCAAATAATACCGGATTCAGTGAGAAATCTTTATTTATTATTTCAAAATCAATAAAAATTCTTTGTACAAATTTTCAGTTAAAATTAGATAAAAATTTTCCGAATTCGATAAAATATATTAAATTATACAATTTTAGATTTTTTTAAACGAATTCGGTAATTGATAAGATAAGCATTTAGATTAGTGAAGCATCTTTGAAAATTAGTCAAAAAAATTAAGCCTTATATTTTTTAATGAAATCCATTGTTTGAAGTCAACGAATGTTCAGCAGTTGAAAAAACGGTGATATTTCACCGATTTCAGAAAAAAAGTAAGTTTTAATAATTTTAGATTTTTTTTACCGAATTCGGTACTTGAATTTGGTAAAATTTTCAACACTTATTAAAAATAAAAAAAATCTTGCTTATAAATTTTTAGTAGTTTTTTTTGGATTCGGTAAATTTTATCGGTTTTATTAATAATCTAAGTATAAACGATTTTTTCGATTTTTTTTACATTGGGTAATTGAAAATTTAGTTTAATTTGCCAAAATCGGTGAATAAATCAAGGTAGCAATTTATTAACCAAATTCGAAAGTTGAAAATCTGGTAAGATTTTTTGACCGAATTCGGTAATTGATGATTTCATAGAGTTAAGATTGGTAACGTATTATTAAAAATAAAAA
This sequence comes from Culex pipiens pallens, assembly GCF_016801865.2. Lineage (NCBI taxonomy): Eukaryota > Metazoa > Arthropoda > Insecta > Diptera > Culicidae > Culex > Culex pipiens. The sequence goes on from NC_068939.1 coordinate 19,025,457, forward strand.
AATATTTTTTTCTGAAATCGATTGTATCAAGTCAACGAATGTGCAGTTATTAAAAAATCTTTTTAATTTTACTCAATCTAAAAAATCAAAAAAAAAAATAAAATTTTAAATTCTTTTACCGAATTCGGTACTTGATATTTTGGTTCAATTTTTCAAACTCGGTAAAGAAATCTAAGTTTAAAAATTGTGTTTTTTTGTTATCGATTTCGGCAAAATTGTATCGGTTTCAGGAAAAATATATGTTTATACAATATTAGAGTTTTTTTTACAGAATTCAGTATTTTCCAAAATCGGTAAAAAATAGAGTTACAAGCAGAGTTAAAAAAAACATCTTTTTCTCTACCGAATTAGAAAATAAATAAACTGGTTAGATTTTTTCTAACCGAATTTGGTAATTGATTAATTTGTAGGGCTCAAAACGGTAACGTATCCTTAATAAATAGACCTTTTTTTTTAAATGAAATTGGTTGTCCATGAATGTGTAGTAATAAAAAATTCGATGAAGTTTTACCGAATCAGGAAAACAAAATTAAAATAAAATAAATAAAGCAAAATATTAGATGGTATTGCCGAATTCCAAAGGTAAAAATTTGGTAAATTTTCCGAAACTAGTAAAACATAAGTTTACGCATTTTTAGTTTTTAACCGAATTCGATAATTGAAAATTCGGTAAAATTTAACCAAATTCGGTAAAATTTTACCGAATTCGGTAAAAAATCTAATTTTGTGCGGTTTAAGATTTGTTAATCCGGATTCGGTTGTTGATAAATCCGTAGAGTTTAGATCAGTACTGCATATGTAAAAATTAATATTATATCCTGATTTTACAGTTTAAGATTTTTGTTATAAAATATCGTAGTTAATAAATCCGTTTTTATTATTCACTTAGATTTTTTGAACCGAATTCGTAAAGTTTACCAAATTTTCAACTGCTGGACAGTTCGGTATACTGAAAATTGCCGATTTCGGTAAAAACTTACCGAAATTCGGTAATGTTGTTCCACGGCTTGTCTAAAGGTTATTTTTATAAAACTTGATTGAACCTCGGTAATTCTTTCTGGAGCTTGTTGGGGGGACTGTCCCGAGTCAGGGAAACTGTTTTTCAAAAAAATCTATCGGTAAAAATAGATTTTATCTCATTTTGAAGTTTTTATACTATATATTTGAGCTAAAATCATGAAAAAGTATTAAATAAATTGATGAAAATATTTTTTTTTTCATTTCGTTTCATCAAAACATCAGTTTCGAGTACTCTAAACATGTCTTAAATATCCTACATCATGGAAAAATGTTAATTTTGGTCGTCAGGTTCAATAATAGCTGCAAAATATGTTTTTTCAATTTTTTTTTTTTAATTCTTCTTGAAACATCAACTTCATTCGTGTTCATCAAAACTGTTTACCTGTTTTTTTTTAGCAAATAACATCCAGAATAAATTTGCACAATAAACATGATATGACATCAAATCTCTGAAAAGTTACAACAATTTTAGTGTAGAGAAATTGCAAATTTAAAAATTCTGTGATATTTATTCCATTTTCATCCTACTACTACTTAAAGTAATTTCAGGATGACAAATCAAAAGTCCTGAGTTGGATTTTAATCATAATTTATATGTAGAAAAAAATACGTTGAAAAATTATTGAACATCTCAAAAAATTCTGCTAAGCGACTCAAGTGTATTGTCGAATAAAATTTTTGTATTTACGGTGTTCCAATACAACAATTTCCTACGTAAACGGCATGGCCAAACTCTTAAGTGCTCGGATCGGCTTAAAATTTTCGGGATTTTTGTTAGGTTATTAGGGTGGTTCCTGCCACGTTAGGGTGGGCCATAAAATGGCAAATTTAACGATTTTGCAATAAAAACATATTTCCAAAACCATAACTTGACATTGTTTCAACCAATTAAAGTCATCCGGTTTGTAAAATAAAAGCGACTAATTAGGCTTTCAAGGAAAAATACGCATGAGTTCAGTCGAAACGGCATTTGACAATGATTTTAAAAAATACTCAAAATTGTCATCTTTGAACCGCCTTGACGCGGCAGGAACCACCCTAATAACCGAACAAAAATTATTTATAAAATAAAACTATTTTGGGTAGAGAATCCCGAAAATTTTAAGTCAATCAGAGCACTTAAAAGTTTGGCCATGCCGTTTGCGCAGGAAATTGTTTTATTGGAACACCGTAAATACAACATTTTATTCGACAATACACTTAAGTCGCTTAGCAGAACTTTGAAAGATGTTCAATATTTTTTAACGTATTTTTTTTCTACAAATAAAATAAGATTTAAATCCAACTCAGGACTTTTGATTTGTCATCCTGTAATTACTTTAAGTAGTAGTAGGAAGAAAATGGAATAAATATCACAGAATTTTTAAATTTGCAATTTCTCTACACTAAAATTGTTGTAACTTTTCAGAGATTTGATGTAATAACATGTTTATTGTGCAAATTTATTCTGGATGTTATTTGCTTAAAAAAAACAGGTAAACAGTTTTGATAAACACGAATAAAGTTGATGTTTCAAGAAGAATTTAAAATAAATTAGGAAAAAACATATTTTGCAGCTATGATTGAACCTGACGACCAAGATTAACATTTTTCCATGATGTAGGATATTGAAGACATGTTTAGGGTACTCGAAACCGAAGTTTTGATGAAATGAAATGAAAAAACATCATATTTTCATCAATTTATTTAATACTTTTTCATGATTTTAGCTCAAATATATAGTATAAAAACTTCAAAATGAGATAAAATCAATTTTTACCGATAGATTTTTTTGAAAAACAGTTTCCCTGACTCGGGACAGTCCCCCCAACAAGCTCCAGAAAGAATTACCGAGGTTCATACAAGTTTTATAAAAATAACCTTTAGACAAGCCGTGGTTCATTATTGTTTATAGTACAATAGAAATTCGGTAAAATTTTGTTCATTTTGCCAGATGTTTTACTGATCTTAACTTTAACGATTTTTCAAATACCGAATTCGGTAAAAATAAATCTTAGTGTGTAGATCGGTAAGGCGTTTGAAAAATAATGTAAAAATATTTAAAATCTGATTTTTTACTGAAATTGAACATCAACAGTTGAAAATCGGTAAAGTTTTAAAGAATTCAGTAAAAAGCTAGTTGAAAAATCGATTAAATTTGGATCGGTGAACCATCTGTCGAAATGAACAATTTTACCAGATTCAGTAATTTTCAGTTTACCGAACTGTTGTAAATTCGGTAAGCTTCACCGAATTCGGTAAAAAATCTAAGTGTGCAGAGATTTGAAAAGCTACTGTTGAAATTACAGGCATAAAGTTAAAAGTTTAAATGTAATAATCCTTCTTTCTTTCCCCCACAGAACCGACCGCAGCATGTCGCTGCCACTGACCGCCGGTGGTTCCGTTTCCGGTGGCCAAGGGTCGTCACCGTTCGGGGTGTCCGCGGCGATCGTCGGATCTGCCGCCGCCAAGGGAACCACCTCTTCCAGCGGTGGTGGGGGACCCGGCAGTGATTCCGACAACTTTTCCCTCTCGTTGAACGACCGTTCGACGGAATCTCCGTCGCAGAATTCCAGCAATCTCAGCAATACGTCGCTGCTTTCGCCACTGCGCAAGATGGACTTTGCACTGTGTGAGTATTTTTTTTGGGGACATATGCTTAAAAACGAATTTTTTTTTGGCATTTTATTAAATATCTTTTGATTGAAATCAGAGAGGAATAGATCAAGTTTACACATAGTTAATCAGCACACTTTAATACAGTAGAAATATAAAAATCTTTACAGTGAAACTCAGAATTTACACTCTTAACCAGTAGTAGTGGCTTTTTCGCAAAATTTGCTCTTATGATTCGTTTCGTTTTCGTTTTTTACTCAATTCAATACAAAAAAAAAAACAAAATCCACACACACTCCAAACAGGTGAAGTTTCAGCGGCCGGATCGAGTCCGATGTGCGAGGACACGGATTCGCTGCAGGACGACGACCGGCACTCGGTGGTGACCATTACGGGGCACCACTCGCATCACGGTCACGTTTACCACCAGGAGATTGGAGCAGGAGGAGGAGGAGGAGGAGGTGGAGTAGGTGGTGCGGCCGCCGGAGAAGGGACCTCGGGGGGAGGTTAGTTTCTGGTGCTGGTGTTTCGACGGGCTTTTCGTTGTTAGATCTTTTGTGTTTTTTATGTGTTTTTTTTTTTTGGTTTTTTTTTTTTTTTTTTTATTTTTTTTTTTTTAATTTATATTTATTCAAATTTCTTTTCCATGTACATTCATTCAGTTAAAATATTATTGAGTGTCCAATCACAAACGATGACTTTTCACCTCAATTTTAAATACCAGCAACTTTCATTTATTCATGAAATATTGTAGCTTTCGCTATTCAGTGATTTCAAATGTAGGAGGTCCTACATGTACAAAAGGGAAAAGGGATACCTTAAAACTAACTTATAAACTATATAAAGAGCGGATCAATGCAGCTGAAGACTGCAATGATTTTTGTCGAAATGCATCAATTATCTTATTGGACATAACATCCAAAGTGTCAACTTCGGCTAATTGATGAAGTTCACTTGTGCTGAACCAGGGAGGAAGTTTCAGAATCATTTTCAGAATTTTGTTCTGAATCCTCTGAAGTTTTTTCTTCCTGGTTAAGCAACAGCTTGTCCAGATCGGCACAGCATAAAGCATGGCAGGTCTGAAAATTTGTTTATAAATTAACAGTTTATTCTTGAGACAAAGTCTAGAATTCCTGTTTATAAGTGGATACAAACATTTAATATATTTGTTACATTTAACCTGGATACTTTCAATGTGATCCTTGTAAGTAAGGTTTTTGTCAAAACCAAGTCCAAGATATTTCACTTGATCCTCCCACTTTAAATTTACCTCATTCATCTTTATAATGTGATGACTTTTTGGTTTAAGAAAATCAGCCCTTGGTTTGTGAGGGAAAATAATAAGTTGAGTTTTTGCAGCATTTGGAGTAATTTTCCATTCTTTCAAATAAGAATTGAAAATATCCAAGCTTTTTTGTAATCTTCTTGTGATGACACGAAGGCTTCTGCCTTTGGCGGAGATGCTTGTGTCATCAGCAAAAAGTGATTTCTGACATCCTGGGGGCAAATCAGGCAAGTCAGAAGTAAAAATATTGTATAAAATTGGACCCAAAATGCTTCCTTGAGGGACGCCAGCACGTACAGGTAGTTGATCAGATTTGCTATTCTGATAACATACCTGCAGAGTACGATCCGTCAAATAATTTTGAATAATTTTCACGATATAAATCGGAAAATTAAACCTTTTCAATTTCGCAATCAAACCTTTATGCCAAACACTGTCAAATGCTTTTTCTATGTCTAGAAGAGCAGCGCCAGTAGAATAGCCCTCAGATTTGTTGCTTCGAATTAAATTTGAAACTCTCAACAACTGATGAGTAGTTGAATGCCCAAGGCGAAATCCAAACTGCTCATCAGCGAAAATTGAATTTTCATTAATGTGCGTCATCATTCTATTAAGAATTATTCTTTCGAATAATTTACTAATAGATGAAAGCAAACTAATGGGCCGATAGCTTGAGGCTTCAGCAGGATTTTTATCCGGTTTCAAAATCGGAATTACTTTGGCATTTTTCCAAGTACTGGGAAAATATGCCAAATCAAAACATTTGTTGAAAATTTTGACCAAGCAACTTAAAGTTACTTCTGGTAATTTTTTAATTAAAATGTAAAAAATGCCATCCTCACCAGGGGCTTTCATATTTTTAAATTTTTTGATAATAGATTTTATTTCATTCAGATCCGTATTAAAAACTTCATCTGATGAAAATTCTTGTTCAACAATATTCTGAAATTCTATTGAAATTTGATTTTCTATAGGACTCAAAACATTCAAGTTGAAATTATGAGCACTCTCAAACTGCTGAGCAAGTTTTTGAGCTTTTTCCCCATTAGTTAATAGAATATTATCACCATCTTTTAAAGAAGGGATGGGTTTTTGAGGTTTCTTAAGAACCTTTGAAAGTTTCCAAAAAGGTTTGGAATAAGGTTTAATTTGTTCGACATCTCTTGCGAACTTTTCATTTCGCAGGAGAGTGAATCTGTGGTCAATAACCTTTTGCAAATCTTTTTGAATTCGCTTCAGTGCAGGATCACGAGAACGTTGATACTGATAAGTCATACTACGGTGGATAACTATTGCAACTCCACCGCCATTTCGATTCATTCGGTTATTAGTTATAACTTTATAATCTGGATCACTTTTCAAATAAGTGCCAGTTTTTAAAAATGTTTCGGTTATAACAGCAACATGCACGTTATGAACTCGTAAAAAGTTGAAAAATTCATTTTCTTTCGCTTTTAAAGAGCGAGCATTAAAATTCATAATATTGATGGAATTACTTAGATCCATGATTAAACTTCAGGGTAAGAACAACATCATTCGCAAATTTTAATCCAATCTGGATTGCGTCCATCATGGATGTAGCATTACTCATTGTTTGAATCAAACCAAACAGTGAGTTTTGCAAAAAAGTCATTTTTTCAAACGTAACATCGCCGAGATCAGAAGATCCCAAAGCGTTGCCAGCAGAAAAATTTTCAAATGAGATTTGAGGTACCTGCCCAATTTCAGAAAGATTGGTAGAGGATTTAAAATTCGTGGATGAAGCCGAAACGACGTTAGCATAAGAAATGCCATTGTTGTTACCTAACTTTTCCACGGTAGGGGTATTGTATTGGGGTATTGGGGAATTGTTCGAGTGAGACAGCACGAACGTTTGATTTAAAGATGCAGGTACAACCTGACTTTGAGAAAATTTCGGTTTGGATTTCGGCTGATGCTTAGCACGAGAATCCAAAACCTTTTTTCTGATGGGGCAATCCCAAAAATTTGATTTGTGATTTCCACCACAATTTGCACATTTAAATTGGGTGACTTCTTTCACGGGACAATTGTCCTTGTCGTGAGAAGAATCCCCGCAAACCATGCATTTTGGAACCATGGCGCAATGATCAGTACCGTGACCGAATGCCTGGCAACGCCGGCACTGGGTCAGATTCTGGCCATTACCGCCATGTTTCTTAAAATGCTCCCACTTTACCCGTACATGGAACAAAAACTGAACTTTGTCCAAAAGTTTCAAATTGTTGATTTCATTTCTGTTGAAATGAATCAGATAAAATTGTGAATTCAAACCAAAGCGAGAAATATTCCCGTTTGATTTTTTCTTCATCGGTATTACTTGAGATGGGGCAAAGCCAAGCAACACCTTAAGTTCGTTTTTGATCTCATCCACCGACAAGTCGTTGGAGAGACCTTTCAAGACCGCCTTGAATGGGCGAGCATTCTTGGTCTCATACGTGTAGAAATTGTGTTTGTGGTTTTTCAAATAACCAACAAAAGTTTGGTGATCTTGTAAAGATTCCGTCAACAAGCGACATTCTCCTCTTCGACCAAGCTGGAACGAAACTTTCAAATTGCAAGTTTCCTTGCAATTCTTCAGTTGCGTTCGAAAGCTGGCCAAATCGGAGACGGAAGTCACTACAATTGGCGGAGCCTTTACTCGTTTCTCGACGGCAGAAGGCTCAGTACGAGGAGAAGGTTCCTTTTCATCAGTTTCGGATAAAACACCGAAACTGTTTGTCAATGGAATTGGAGGATTGACCTCACATTCAGAATCAGAATCAGACCTCAGAAGAGGCTGTTTTCTTTTTCTGTTTCCGTTAGCCGGTTTAGCGTTCAAACGCTTCACCGACGTAACGACCAAATCTTCAGAAGATTTGCGTTTACCTTTGTTTTGACGCATTTTGCAAGCAAAGTTCTCTTAAAAAGATGGCTTCGTTTGTAAAATACAACAACCGTTCACCACGAAGGTTCGCAAGACACTGATTTTTTTTTTTTTTTTTTTTTTTTTTTTTTTTTTTTTTTTTTTTTTTTTTTTTTTTTTTTTTTTTTTTTTTTGGTTAGTTTGATTTTTTAAAGTCTTGTTTTGTTTCCTTAAATCTTGGTGTATTCTTTTATGATGTTTAATTTTTAGTATTTTTTTTTTTGATAAATCCTACTCTTTACCAAACCCTAATTCAACAAACTCTTGCAGTCCTGTAAATATAATTGTTCTTATAAATATATGTCTTATACATCTTTAGACTTGATCAAACAGAAATTGAAATTTGTTTCAACTTCATCAGAAAATCTGTGCAATTGTATTATAAATTTCTCTTATTAACTCTCAAAGATTCAACCCTACATCGATACAAAAATTCACCAGAAACATTTTCAATCAATCTTGAATCATAAAAAAGAGAAATTCTGTAGAATTTCGCATTTTATTTTTGGAGGTGGCGGGCTTGGTCATACAAATGGACATGTGGAAATCCTAAAATCTGTATCATTGATTTTCTGATCGATTAAGAGTCTTTGGCAAAGTTTCAGGAGGCACTCAAATAAGTGTCAATTTTAAATTTGATTTTATTTTACTAAAATATGAATTTTGATTTACATTTTTTTGTTATGTTTAGGGGTTTCAACACAGGCATCTTTTTTAATAGAGTAAGGATGGCATAGGCATTTTTTACTACTTGAAAAATAAAGTTTTTAAACAGAGAATTTGTCTCCGTTTTCGCAAATCGAATTTTCTTTGTTTATTTTTTATTTTGATAAAATATCTTCCTTGTTTTTGCTGTGTCTATAAAGTTCATAATTCGCTTTTTAAAAAAATACCTTTTTTTTTCTTTTTAAAAGCATGTATAATCCCTATGAAGTGCAACGATTTTTTTTTTTATAATTTGTCTCCAAATTTCATGAAATGGAAAATGAACCTCTATGAGCTCAAACGATCTTGTTAAGATGACCCTCCAACCAATTTTAAAAAAAAACCAAAACCAAAACCAAAACCAAAACCAAAACCAAAACCAAAACCAAAACCAAAACCAAAACCAAAACCAAAACCAAAACCAAAACCAAAACCAAAACCAAAACCAAAACCAAAACCAAAACCAAAACCAAAACCAAAACCAAAACCAAAACCAAAACCAAAACCAAAACCAAAACCAAAACCAAAACCAAAACCAAAACCAAAACCAAAACCAAAACCAAAACCAAAACCAAAACCAAAACCAAAACCAAAACCAAAACCAAAACCAAAACCAAAACCAAAACCAAAACCAAAACCAAAACCAAAACCAAAACCAAAACCAAAACCAAAACCAAAACCAAAACCAAAACCAAAACCAAAACCAAAACCAAAACCAAAACCAAAACCAAAACCAAAACCAAAACCAAAACCAAAACCAAAACCAAAACCAAAACCAAAACCAAAACCAAAACCAAAACCAAAACCAAAACCAAAACCAAAACCAAAACCAAAACCAAAACCAAAACCAAAACCAAAACCAAAACCAAAACCAAAACCAAAACCAAAACCAAAACCAAAACCAAAACCAAAACCAAAACCAAAACCAAAACCAAAACCAAAACCAAAACCAAAACCAAAACCAAAACCAAAACCAAAACCAAAACCAAAACCAAAACCAAAACCAAAACCAAAACCAAAACCAAAACCAAAACCAAAACCAAAACCAAAACCAAAACCAAAACCAAAACCAAAACCAAAACCAAAACCAAAACCAAAACCAAAACCAAAACCAAAACCAAAACCAAAACCAAAACCAAAACCAAAACCAAAACCAAAACCAAAACCAAAACCAAAACCAAAACCAAAACCAAAACCAAAACCAAAACCAAAACCAAAACCAAAACCAAACCAAAACCAAAACCAAAACCAAAACCAAAACCAAAACCAAAACCAAAACCAAAACCAAAACCAAAACCAAAACCAAACCCAAAACCAAAACCAAAACCAAAACCAAAACCAAAACCAAAACCAAAACCAAAACCAAAACCAAAACCAAAACCAAAACCAAAACCAAAACCAAAACCAAAACCAAAACCAAAACCAAAACCAAAACCAGAACCAAAACCAAAACCAAAACCAAAACCAAAACCAAAACCAAAACCAAAACCAAAACCAAAACCAAAACCAAAACCAAAACCAAAACCAAAACCAAAACCAAAACCAAAACCAAAACCAAAACCAAAACCAAAACCAAAACCAAAACCAAAACCAAAACCAAAACCAAAACCAAAACCAAAACCAAAACCAAAACCAAAACCAAAACCAAAACCAAAACCAAAACCAAAACCAAAACCAAAACCAAAACCAAAACCAAAACCAAAACCAAAACCAAAACCAAAACCAAAACCAAAACCAAAACCAAAACCAAAACCAAAACCAAAACCAAAACCAAAACCAAAACCAAAACCAAAACCAAAACCAAAACCAAAACCAAAACCAAAACCAAAACCAAAACCAAAACCAAAACCAAAACCAAAACCAAAACCAAAACCAAAACCAAAACCAAAACCAAAACCAAAACCAAAACCAAAACCAAAACCAAAACCAAAACCAAAACCAAAACCAAAACCAAACCAAAACCAAAACCAAAACCAAAACCAAAACCAAAACCAAAACCAAAACCAAAACCAAAACCAAAACCAAAACCAAAACCAAAACCAAAACCAAAACCAAAACCAAAACCAAAACCAAAACCAAAACCAAAACCAAAACCAAAACCAAAACCAAAACCAAAACCAAAACCAAAACCAAAACCAAAACCAAAACCAAAACTTTTTTTTAAATATTTGTTTTGAAATTTTCACAAAAATTCAAAAATATATTTTTCTAGGTTGGCTTTCCTTCGTAAACATTTTTTTAAATGATTAAAAATTACCGGAAATTCTAACCTAATTTGATTTTAAAAATATGTTTTTGAAATGCTGGATATTTTTCAAAAATTCACCTTTTTTATGTAAACATATCAATTGAATGAGATTTTGCACGTCCCATACAAAATTACACAATTTCGAAAATTACAAAAAAAATGGGTATTTTGGGAAAAAAATTTATAGTCATGAAAAAATCGAATAAAAAACGGAAAATAATGTATTTATTTTTTATGACAATTTCTTATCATTAAACAACAACTTTACCGGAGACACCAACTCAATCAAAAATTTCCTACGCAAGTCACAGATGTTCGGATGTCCATTTTGTATGACCTGACCGCAAAATTGTATGGGGTCTTGTATCGAATCACATAATACACATAAAGAGATAAATGTGAGTAGAGGGCTATATTTTAAATCTCGGTACAGACTAAAACCGGTTACCAAAATCTGTGAATACTTTATAATATGATTCAGTCACCTTTTCAACTAAACCTTAATTTTGTTTATTCTAGGTAAGTATGCTGCTTGCATGTGTCCGCTTATTTTCCTTCTCGCTTCCGCTAGACTGTAGTTAGTAGAAATTTTAAAACCCTGAACCCTAAATAACCTTCCAGCTGTTAGTCGTCCTTATTGGTGTTCTAGGTGTCTCTCTTCGATGTCTCCAAGTTGAGTTTTCCGTTGTAGTTTCGCAATCACTAACCAACCCGGTGCGCCCTTTTCTATCCTTTCCAGGGGATTCCGACGCCAAGGTGCTCACCCTAGCGGAACAGATCATCGCTGCGATGCCCGAACGGATAAAGGTAACGTCTCTTGTTCTTGAAACTCTTTCGGGAATGATCTAAAAATTTTGTTTCTTAGAACGAATCCGAGGAGATCATGTCGCTGGGCAGTCCCATGCCAGAGTCCCTCAGCGAGGACACGTCCGGAATGGGGATGCTGAACGATTCCTTCATGGAGCCACTGCTGGACTCGCTGCCGTCGTCCCAGTTCGAGGAGTTTAACTTTGAGTTTAGCGATCACAACTATCGGTAGGTCATTCTTAAAATTTAAAGGTTACAGTTAGTTCAACGGTTCAATTCCAGGTACCACGACGTTGGCACGCCCTGTTCCAGCTTGAGTCCGGCTTCGTCCGGTCCGTTGCAATCGCCGGCTAGCTACTCAATCCCGCAGGATGCTCCCGTTGGATCTCCGAGTCCTCCGCCAACGACGCAGGACTTTACCGAGTTCCTGCAGTCCACGAACGCAAACCCGTTCGAGAAGGACTTTTCCAACCTCAAACTGACCGGTAAGATATTATCATGAGCACCCTTCGACACAAACTCAACTTTCCAACCCCCCCGCTCCGCAGAACGTGAGCAGCGCGAGCTGTACGAGGCGGCCAAGTGCATCCAGAAGGCGTACCGCTCGTACAAGGGCCGCAAGAGCCGCATGGAGGAGCAGGACAAGGAACGGTCGGCGGCCGTCGTCATCCAGAACTACTACCGGCGGTACAAACAGTACGCGTACTACCGCCAGATGACCCAGGCGGCCGTCATCATCCAGAACGGGTACCGCTCGTACTGCGAGAACAAACGCTTCAAAAAGTCCCAAGCCGGCGGAGGTCACCAGGCGCTCGCGTCCGGCGTGAGTGGCGCCGCGGACGGTTGTCCGGAGGCGGCCGGGTCGACGTCGTGCTACTACAAGAAGCAGCATTCGCCCCAGCAGCAGCAGCAGCAGCAGCACATGAACAATCAGGGTGGTTCGTCGAAGGAACCGAGCCCGTCGGGACCGTTGAAGTGAGTGGCGGCAGCAGGGCTTGATGCAGGATGTGGGGGACTAATTTGGGGTTTCTTTTTGTTTTGCAGACGAACTTATTCGCAACGAACTCAGAATCAAGCCGCAAGGAAAATTCAACAATTCATGAGACAATCGAAAAATAAGTAAGTTATGATATCTTTATCAAACCTATCTTAATATTTTATATTTTTTGGCAGTATTTTTATCATAGTGTTCTTCTAGGAGTTTCAGAAATAAATTTTAGATTTTTTTTTCAATAATTTGTCCGCGTTAAAGTCGATAATTTTGTCAACAACCTATATCAATTATTTTATTTGCTAATCATTGAATTTCAAATGGCACATTTTGTCATTCTGAAGACCGTGGACAATACCGAATCCATTTTTTCTACATGGTTTGTTATTTTAAAATTGATTTTTAATATTTTTTTATGAGCAATTTTCCGAGACTTCGGACAACTGGTTATTATTTGTATTTGGGACATTTGGATCAAACTTCGTGTGTACTTCACTGACCAAGGAATTAATTTTGTCTCATTCGTTTGTCCGTACAAGTCTCTATACATGTTTTGCAACCTAAAGTACAAAAATAATTTTAAAATATTCAAAAACCAGCAAATTTTAATCAATTTGGTCTTGTAGACAATAGTCAAAATCGAAAAAAAAAACTCATTTTTTTCACACAAATCTTGGATTGCGCAAAATACTCTACTGATTTGCAATATTTGAGATGAAAAAATCTAATAATTTTATTTGAAATATTTAAAAACATTGAAAGAAGATGTAGAAGATATAAAAATGTATAAACAACAAAGTTCAGAAATAAAAAAAAAAAAAAATTTGAAAAATCTTGGGAATTCAAAACCCAAATCGTTCATAAATTTCAAAAAATACAAAATCATTTCATTACAAATCCAAAAACTGAATATTTTTTAATCAAAAAGTAAGAAATAACATTTTAAATTTTTAATATTAAAAACATAAGAAATTTTAAAAATGTAAGACTAAAATTTCAAAATATACAGAAAATCGAAAATAAAAAAAAATATCAAAAAGATTCAGAAATATAAAAATTTAGAAGTTCAGAAACCAACAAAAAAATATCGAGAATTTAGGAAATCTAAAACTTAGAGCTTGCCAAATTCGAAAATTAAAAATATTCTCGATTGTAAAATTAAAAGGTTTAAAAGTTCCAAAATTTAACAATTCAAAGCTTTGAAAGTTCTAAAACTGAAAAGTAATATCCACAATTTCTTAAATTTCTAAAATTTTAAAAAATAACAAATCTTTTTTTACTCAAAATCTTGACATTTTCGAAAAAATCTAATGATGGGAAAGGATTCAGCAGACAAAAATACATTATAAATGATCAATTAGACTGACGAGACATTTACATTTAGTCATCTCTAAGTCATACTTTAGCATTAAATAAATTTTATTTTGAAAAAATCATCGAAAATTAAATTTTTACTCAAAAAGCTGACCTTTTTGAAAAAATCTAATGATGAGAATGGATTCAGCAGACAAAAATACATTAAAAATGATCAATTAGACTGACGAGACATCGACATTTAGTCATCTCTGAGTCATACTTTAGCATAAAATAGATTTTATTTTGAAAAAATCATCGAAAATTCAATTTTTACTTAAAAATCTGACCTTTTTGAAAAAAATCTAACGATAGGAATGGATTCAGCAGACAAAATTACATGAAATATGATCAATTAGATTACCGAGACATACTTATTTAACGTTCTGCAAAGCATTTTTGATTTTTATTATTGATATCCCAGCATAATTTGACTTGCATGCAAGTTGGAAAAACTTGAATGAGAACCAACTGAAAATATAATTTTAAAATGGCTATAAATATTCATAGAAACAATCAAATTTTAAAAACCAGGGGTGTTTCAGAAAGGGGAAAACGTGAACTGTAAGAGACATGTATTGGTTTAGTTGTTTATTCAATAGTTCTTTTGTAAAATAGTCGACAAAGTTGCTAATTTTGGCCTAAACTAACATTTCAAGCGGGTGTATCTCAAAATTGGGACCATTTGGAGCAATTCTGGACCCGGATTAGGATTCAGCAGGCAAAATTCTACTAGGAACACATATACTCTTCTCAGAGACAAGAAACATTTGATTTTTTGTTGAACTGTGTAATGAATTCGAAAATTAAATTACACAGATAATCTTAAATTCAAAGAATAATAAACAAGAAAGTTAAAAAGTTTTGAAACCAAAAAACAATAAAATTTGTTTTAATTCACAAATTAAATAGTTCATAAATTCCAATATTTAAAAATTCTTCTTTTTTAAATTCCAAAAACTCAAAATTTTAAGAGTATAAAATGTTGTTACGTCAGTTCGCAAAATTTTTAATTCATAAATGTTTCATAATGTAAAATCAGAATTTAAATATCTAGGGATGTAAAAAAAACTAAGCGAAGTACTACAGTGGACTCTCTGGCTGTCGATCTTCCCGATATCAATATTGCTCCAGTTCTAAATTTGTCAGTCCCTTAAATAGATTACTTTGATTTTTCGTTATATCATTTGATTACTTCCACTCTCGACGGTCCCTTCAATATCGACAACGAGAGAGTCGACTGTATTACAGTAATATTCGAAGTCCTCAATAAAATTTTACTCCGAATAACTGAATAACTAACATTAGTGACCATGTTTGACCAACCGATAACGGGCGATAGGTCATTTTTGAAATCTTTCTTAAATTGACTTAATCCATCAATATCATGTTAAATTTTCAATGCATTCGCTTAAAATATATTTTCTGATAGTGTAATAAATTTCAAAGCTTAATAACTAAAATTTTCACAAAATTTTTTGAATGAAATACTATTTTTTTTACAAAATACCGTATTTTTTGAAAGTACTCAAATTTTCATGAGCTGCTTTTTCATTCAAAAAACTCTAAAACATTTAAAATTCATGCAAAATTTCGAATCATTTGATAACCATAAAAATCATAAAAATTTGACTATTTTTCTGAAAATATGGTATTTTGTGAAAATAAAAGTATTTTATTCAAAATCTCTTTAACAGTGAAAATGCATGCAAAATTTCGAATGGTTTGGTACCCATATTGCCTATTATAAATGTTTGAGTATTTTAGAGAATATAGGGTATTTTGTAAAAAAATAGTATTTTATTCAAAAAACTCTCAAACAGTTAAAATACATGCACAATTTCGAATTGTTTGATATCCATATTGCGAATTATAAAAATATCAGTATTTTCAAGAAAATATGGTATCTTGTGAAAATTTGAGTATTAAATTCAAAAACTCTTAAACATTCAAAAAGTCCATAACATTTTTTTACATTGAAAATCTAAAGCATATTGCTGAGTAAACCATTTTCTAAAATTTGACGCTTTTTTGAAGATGTAGAGAAAACTACATTTTTCCAGATTCCTTTGGTCAAAAAAAAAAAGTTTTTTGGTGGTCGGTCATCAATGTTAGGTTTCAAAGTTTTTCAAAAACCATGTTTTTTTTTAGAAAAATTGGCAACACTGCCAAATGAATTTCAACTATCCTTGGACATAGAAACTAAAGTTTTTCGTCATCCAAAAATATGAATTTTTATAAATGGTTAATTTGCGAAGATAACAAAAAAAAATGTATGGATATAGATTTCTGCTGTCAATTTTTTTAAAATTTCTATAGACGAACTAATGATGCAAAATTACTTCTTTGGCCATTGAAAAATAATCACTCTTCAGAGAATTGCTCTTCAGGATTTTTCCATGTTTTTTTTTTTTCTGAACACCTTTTTTTAATTTTGTTAAATTAAATCGAATTAGATTTTTGTTTTAATGTATCACTGTAAAATAACATTATTGTTAAACTAACACATTGTGATTACATTTCCAATGCTTTCCTGACGTATTTCAATAAATGAAGTACATGGGATGAACAAATGACAAACTTGGTAAGAATGGACTTTCTAAGTTTTAAGTAGAGTTAACCCTTCACGTCTCAATTTTATTAATATCCCTAACAAACTTGTCTGTTTTTTTTTTCAATCTTCCCACCAACAGGCTACAGAGAGAACGAGCCGAAAGAGAGAGGCAGGTCCACCAACGCCGGGCGGAGTACCACCCAAGCTCGCCGTTTCACGGAGCAGCAGCGGGTACCAGCGATCCAAGGTGAACTGAAAGCAGCGGGGGGAGCCGACCATCGGGCGGAAACGGTATAAAGTGACCCAAGGGCAGAGCCAGAACTAGAGCCACAAGAGTGAGACTAAGCAAGAGTTTACTTTGTTTTGGGAAATTTGTTAACAATTTGTTATATCGTTTGCGAAACGCTGCTAGAAATGTTAGATTTCATTGAAATTTGTTTTTAAAATGTTAACCAATTTTTTACGTTATTAAACATTACTCAAAGATTGCGTTCGCCACGTGTGTTTGCTTTGGGTTGAAACATTTCGCGCGCGCGAGTGCAAGCTTGGGTGCAAGTTTGAACGCAAGTTGCGTGCAACGTATCGTTTTGTTGGCGCGCGGTGGCTTTGATTGAAAAAGAGGAAGAAGTAAAAAAAAAAAAAACGTGCTAAGGGTAGAGTCAGCAATTTTGAGATGGCAATGACTACTAATCCAGATACCTGACTTTTAAAAAAACTTAGTAAACTTGCGATAAATATGCGGACATTAAATTAAAGGAAACGGAGGACAGAGCAAATTGTGATTATTGACTTTTTTTTAGCGAAACTGAATTGTACTTTGTATAATCATCCACAGGAAGCGGTAACACACGGTTAGATAGAGTAGTTGTTTCGAAAAAGAGGGGGGAAACGTGGAGAACAAAAGTAACTAATTTAGCAGAAACGGAAGTAAAAATCAGATATTTTAAATTGTAGATGAAAGAGGTAGACAGAATATTTATAGAGAGACAGATAATTTTTTATTCCGAATAAAACCGGATTGCAATCCGCAAAAGTTGAGCAGCAATTAAGTATTTTTATGAAAATAGTGTGTATAAAAATGGAAGAAAAATCTTTCGCAAAGAATAACTATATGGGAGAGGGCAAATCTCCGTTGTTTTGTACAGACAAAGGCTTATCAAGAGAAAAAAAAATAATAATATAAATCTGTTCAAATTCCTTTCTGAACACCACTGCAAATCAGTAGTTGTTAGACCCGTTCATTACAAGGGTGCCATTTGTAGATACGGATCGGGCTAAGCAAGTGTTAGGATCTTACGGAATAGTGAGCGAATTTTGCCGCCGGAAACTCTTTTAATTTTCTATTTGATTGTTGTTTTTGTTGTTCTTGAGATAGTATTTAAAGGTAAATCCTAGTCATTGTAAGGTTGCAAACTTGAAGCAAGAAAAAAAATCTATTTATCTCTTTACATATAAACCGGAAAGACTATTTCGAACGAAATATTGATGAATATCGAAGCGCTGGCGATTCGTCAGTCGTAACCTAAACTGGTGAGAAATTAACACCTAAAAACACGCAGTGATTGCACACGGGGGAAATTAAACCGTTCTCTGTAGACAAATTACTTGCAGACGTGCGTCCATCTTATGACTTTGAAGACTTGTGAGAGGGAAAAAGATAAACAAAAAAATACTAGGACAAAAACGCATACAAACTGTTCATCAATATTTCTACCAAAGCGAAAGTTTATTGCATCCATTATCAACTTTATCAAACAAAAAAAAAATCAAGAACATATTACTACAACGCATTCACAGCATAGAAAACTTTGATAGACAAGAAATGATAGGTCAACGCCACATTTGAGCAACAAATAAAAATCTCCCAATTCTATTCGATACATTTGACGAAAGCAAAATATTTAATCAACAAATTCCTACTTCAAGCAAAAACATTTTCATATAAAGAAAAACAACAACAAAGAGTGAAATTCATCCATTTAATCCAAAAAATCCATTTTCGCATTCGCATTAATCTCTACGAATTACGTATACATAATAGGAAATAACGACACATAACCTAGCACGTAAGAGCAGCAAAAAACGACCTCTAGAACACAAACAAACAAACAAACACTACTTGAAACAATTGGATTACAGTCGGTTCTCACAAACACCCAACACACGGACTTACAGCGTTTCTCTCTTCTCCAAAAATTAAAACAGTTAACATTTAAGGTTACCAAACTACACTCTGACTTTTTTCCCTACAAAAGTGAAAATATCGTCTTTAAACTGGTTAAAGTGTAATTAAGTTTGACGCACCGTGCACCTTAAACCTCTCTCTCACACACACACAAAAGAGTTTTCAAGAAACCTCACACTTTCAAATTTCTTTCTTACGCACACACACACACACATTTGCCAAAAGAGCAACTCTACGAAATTTCGGCCACCGTTTATTTTTTGTATTTATTAACTAGTCTTCAACTTTGTAGGGGCTTTCCCTATGACAAAAATAGCCATTTTGCGACATTAGTTCGCCCATACAAGTTTCCAAGCAAATTTGACTCTTTTTTTTGTTTATTCAAGGTCAAACATTAAAACGCGCTTTTCTCGGAACGTCAAAAGGCGACTTGCGACAAGATAGCACGACAGGGTCGATTTTAAAATTGAGTAAAGAGCAGATTTGCTACTTCTAATGGAATTTCATTCGAATGACAGACAGCTGTCAAAAGCTCGAAACCACGCAAGGTATTTAAATTAGATAAGGTAAGGTGGGTTTTCTAGCTGTCAAAAAAGTTGGCATGTTAAACAACCCTACAGGAAAAAATCTGGTGAAATTTTCCCGGAAAATAACTATATTTTCACTTTTCTGAAAATCTTCATATAAAATCAGGTTTTCATGTGAACTATTTTTCGACAGCTCGTAAACCCGCCTACCTTATCTAATTTACATACCACGGAAACCACGTTGTCGCAGATAGGGCGGGCAATGATGGTAGAATTTGAAGAATGCGTAAATGAGCACAAAATGTTGCAGAGATATTGCCTGTGACCATTCAAAATGTTAGTGCCGCAATTCGAATGTTTCTTGATTCTCCGTTAGACAACGGAGATGCACACGAAGCGAGAGCAACCTCGTGTGCAATGAAATGAGCCTGCTCCGCGGGTGCAACTGTATAAGTGTGAGCGCGTCGTCTGGGTAGATTGAAGTGTGCGCAACGCGCACGTTGGTAGATGAAAGAGAGAGAGAGCGAAAACGAACGACGCGGATGTGTCGTGAGAGTGTAGCTGATGAACTTTGGGATGAACTCGCGCGGCGTGGTTGAGGGAAATTGAGAGAGTTACGCGTGTGTTTGTTCGCTTGTGGACCGATTGTGTCGGGACTGGCCTTCGGGTTTCGGGATTCAGAAGAGTTCTTCAGTCTGGCGTTTAATCCTGAAGCGAGCGGTTGAGTTTTATGTGGTGGGTGGTGGGACCATAAAACAAAACGAAGGTTCGCTCCCGCGTGTGGCAGAATGTAGCCAGAGTTACGACAATGGCGCAGTCTGTAGGTTTATTAAATAAAGTGAGTAATTTCTCCGATAATGTTTGTTTTGATGGTCCCACAAGAAGTGATTGAAGTAATTATAAAAGTAGTGTTGTGAAATGTGTTGATGAGCAGTTTCCTGAAATTCAGCAGGTGTTTTCCTACTCCTTGGACAGATGAAAAAAGCCGGTAAGTTTTCGTGACTTTTCAAAGGTGTTTTGAACGAGACGCCATGTTTAATCGCATCAATGTGTGTGGCCCGCAAAGTATGTTGGGACCGAGTCAAGTGAGAGTTGGGTCGACAAACCGCAGTGATTGTGCGCAATCCTGACCAATGTCGGGCCGATGTTTATCAGACATCGTGCCGAAGGAATTAATTTTGTCAGGTGAAAGTTGAGTCGACGAGACATCGTAAGGGTGACCACTTCTGCCCAATTTCGGCCCGATGATGATTAGATATCACGCAGAAATTATTTTTTTGTCTGATTCGGTGTTTTATGGCGTGATTTGTTGAAATAGTTATTTTTTTATAGGATTTGCTAATAAAAAAACAAAAATGGAAATTGTTGAATGATTGGTCAAGCAATACTTGAAGCGGTAGCACTTCAAACAATATTTTAAATGTTCTGATTCTGATTGGAACGGTATATTGAAATGCGCTGAAATATTGAGTTGACGTTGAATGGTTGGAGAGCAGTCAAGTTTATTTGAGTTGTGGTTATGCAATTGGGCTACATGTTGTGGTCGAAATCAATTCGATGTCGTTTGTTTTGGAGCTGACATTAAAAGGATCGTTCCGTGATGAAATTTGTGAGTGAGTCAAAAAAATGGAATACGCTAGACTTATATAAAAAATATTACAGGCAACATGAAATGGTGATAATTGTTGATTGGACACTAAAAAGGTAAACATGAAAGTTAATACAAGAAATAAATTAAACAATGTGTGACTTAGATGAAAATTTGTTTGACAAGCGTTGCTAGTTTGCCGGTAAATTTGTGAGACGAGCGTTGCTCGTTGGCCACTATAAAAAAAATGTGTTACGAGCGTTACCCGTTGGACACTAGACCAAAATCTCGTGAGACGAGCGTTGCTCGTTGGCCACTGAGGAAGAATTTGTGAGACGAGCGTTGCTCGTTGGCCAATAAGAAGGACTTTTGTGAGACGAGTGTTGCTCGTTGGCCACTGAGGAAGAATTTGTGAGACGAGCGTTGCTCGTTGGCCACTGAAAGTGAAATGTGTGAGACGAGCGTTGCTCGTTGGCCACAAAGACAGAATTTCGTGAGACGAGCGTTGCTCGTTGGCCACAAAGACACAGTTTCGTGAGACGAGCGTTTCTCGTTGGCCAATAAGAAGGACTTTTGTGAGACGAGTGTTGCTCGTTGGCCACTAAGGATGAATTTGTAAGACGAGCGTTGCTCGTTGACCGCTTAGAGGGACAATTGTGAGACGAGCGTTAATCGTTGGACACTGAGAGTAAAATGTGTGAGACGAGCGTTGCTCGTTGGCCACTAAGAAGGATACATTGTGAGATGAGCGTTGCTCGATGGCCGCTAGAAAAAAAAATCGTGAGACGAGCGTTGTTCGTTGGCCACTGAGGCGAAAATTCTCGAGACAAGTTTTGCTTGGTGGGCATTAACACGAGCCACCATGCCAGGATCTTTGTGTAACTAGCATTTTACGGTTACGGAAAGAAACATATTTGGTAGAAGAAATGCTACGTTTGAAACAAGGATATATATTTAGGAAAAGACAAGACTTAATAAAAGGTAGCTTGTACCTCTATACGACTTTTGTTGGAATTGTTGGTTGATTTCTAAGGAATTAAAATAATGATTACGAGCGAAAAATCGTTGGGTTTTGAGAATTTCAATCAGTTTTGAGCAAAGATTTAAGTAACGATAGCCTGAACCCTACATGACTTACGTTGGAGCTTTTGTATGTATTCTAGGGAGAATTTAATATGTTGATTCGAGCGAAAAATCGATTGGTTGAGAATTTCAATCAGTTTTAAGCTAAGATTTAAGTAACGGTAGCCTGAAACCCTACACGACTTACGTTGGAGCTTTTGATTGTATTCTAGGGAGAATATAAGATGTTGATTTGAGCTAGAAAAATCGTTGGGTTTGAGAATTCTAATCAGTTTTGAGCTAAGATTTAAGAAACGGTAGCCTGAAACCCTACACGATTTACGTTGGAGCTTTTGATTGTATTCTAGGGAGAAATTAAAAGTTTGATTTGAGCTAGAAAAATCGATGGGTTTGAGAAATTCAATCAGTTTTGAGCAAAGATTTAAGAAACGGTAGCCTGAAACCCTACACGACTTACGTTGGAGCTTTTGATTGTATTCTAGGGAGAATATAAGATGATGATTTGAGCTAGAAAAATCATTGGGTTTGAGAATTCCAATCAGTTTTGAGCTAAGATTTAAGAAACGGTAGCCTGAAACCCTACACGACTTACGTTGGAGCTTTTGATTGTATTCTAGGGAGAATATAAGATGTTGATTAGAGCTAGAAAAATCATTGGGTTTGAGAATTCCAATCAGTTTTGAGCAAAGATTTAAGAAACGGTAGCCTGAAACCCTACACGACTTACGTTGGAGCTTTTGATTGTATTCTAGGGAGAAATTAAAATGTTGATTTGAGCTAGAAAAATCGATGGGCTTGAGAAATTCATTCAGTTTTGAGCAAAGATTTAAGAAACGGTAGCCTGAAACCCTACACGACTTACGTTGGAGCTTTTGATTGTATTCTAGGGAGAAATTAAAATGTTGATTTGAACTAGAAAAATCGATGGGTTTGAGAAATTCAATCAGTTTTGAGCAAAGATTTAAGAAACGGTAGCCTGAAACCCTACACGACTTACGTTGGAGCTTTTGATTGTATTCTAGGGAGAATTTAAAATGTTGATTTGAGCTAGAAAAATCGTTGGGTTTGAGAATTCCAATCAGTTTTGAGCTAAGATTTAAGAAACGGTAGCCTGAAACCCTACACGACTTACGTTGGAGCTTTTGATTGTATTCTAGGGAGAATATAAGATGTTGATTAGAGCTAGAAAAATCATTGGGTTTGAGAATTCCAATCAGTTTTGAGCAAAGATTTAAGAAACGGTAGCCTGAAACCCTACACGACTTACGTTGGAGCTTTTGATTGTATTCTAGGGAGAAATTAAAATGTTGATTTGAGCTAGAAAAATCGATGGGCTTGAGAAATTCATTCAGTTTTGAGCAAAGATTTAAGAAACGGTAGCCTGAAACCCTACACGACTTACGTTGGAGCTTTTGATTGTATTCTAGGGAGAAATTAAAATGTTGATTTGAGCTAGAAAAATCGATGGGCTTGAGAAATTCATTCAGTTTTGAGCAAAGATTTAAGAAACGGTAGCCTTGAAACCCTACACGACTTACGTTGGAGCTTTTGATTGTATTCTAGGGAGAAATTAAAATGTTGATTTGAGCTAGAAAAATCGATGGGTTTGAGAAATTCAATCAGTTTTGAGCAAAGATTTAAGAAACGGTAGCCTGAAATCCTACACGACTTACGTTGGAGCTTTTGATTGTATTCTAGGGAGAAATTAAAATGTTGATTTGAGCTAGAAAATCGTTGGGTTTGAGAAATTCAATCAGTTTTGAGCTAAGATTTAAGAAACGGTAGCCTGAAACCCTACACGACTTACGTTGGAGCTTTTGATTGTATTCTAGGGAGAAATTAAAATGTTGATTTGAGCTAGAAAAATCGATGGGCTTGAGAAATTCATTCAGTTTTGAGCAAAGATTTAAGAAACGGTAGCCTTGAAACCCTACACGACTTACGTTGGAGCTTTTGATTGTATTCTAGGGAGAAATTAAAATGTTGAATTGATCTAGAAAAATCGATGGGTTTGAGAAATTCAATCAGTTTTGAGCAACGATTTAAGAAACGGTAGCCTGAAATCCTACACGACTTACGTTGGAGCTTTTGTATGTACTCTAGGGAGAATATAAGATGTTGATTTGAGCTAGAAAAATCGATGGGTTTGAGAATTTCAATCAGTTTTGAGCAAAGATTTAAGAAATGGTAGTTTGAAATTCCACACGACTTATGTTGGAGCCGTTGATTGAATTCTAGTGAGAATTGAGGATGGTGATTGCGAGAGAGAACAATCATGTTTTAGAATTTTGATTGAATTGTAAGGAAAATTTAACCTGATGATGAATGCGCTGGAGGGGAATTGTTAGAATTGCGAAATTTGAATTGTTTATTCAAAGCGGAGTACAGGAGAAGGAAAATGTCGCAGATAGGGCGGGCAATGATGGTAGAATTTGAAGAATGCGTAAATGAGCACAAAATGTTGCAGAGATATTGCCTGTGACCATTCAAAATGTCAGTGCCGCAATTCGAATGTTTCTTGATTCTCCGTTAGACAACGGAGATGCACACGAAGCGAGAGCAACCTCGTGTGCAATGAAATGAGCCTGCTCCGCGGGTGCAACTGTATAAGTGTGAGCGCGTCGTCTGGGTAGATTGAAGTGTGCGCAACGCGCACGTTGGTAGATGAAAGAGAGAGAGAGCGAAAACGAACGACGCGGATGTGTCGTGAGAGTGTAGCTGATGAACTTTGGGATGAACTCGCGCGACGTGGTTGAGGGAAATTGAGAGAGTTACGCGTGTGTTTGTTCGCTTGTGGACCGATTGTGTCGGGACTGGCCTTCGGGTTTCGGGATTCAGAAGAGTTCTTCAGTCTGGCGTTTAAGGTGAAGCCGTTGATCATTTTCGAAGAAAATTGATCATCACTATAACATATTCTTTATTAAATTCAAATTAACGAATTTCAGCACCTAAAGGAATCAGCATGTGCAGGGTGTTGAGTTCTTGAAGCCACTGAAAGAATTTTCGATCTAAATCCAAAGCGTTCAAAAATTTATATAATTTTGTGGTACAATCATTGACGTCCTAGTTGGCAATTATTGATTAATGACGATTTCCATAACCTTACATGGAATGGGATAATCGATACCAAAAGGAATCAGCATGTGTAGGGCACTAATCTTTACAACTTGTTGAAGGAATTTTGTCAAAATATTGAAAGCGACGCAAAATTTATATCTTTGAACGAAGAATCATGACAATGATGGAAGTCTTCACGTTAATCCTGAAGCGAGCGGTTGAGTTTTATGTGGTGGGTGGTGGGACCATAAAACAAAACGAAGGTTCGCTCCCGCGTGTGGCAGAATGTAGCCAGAGTTACGACACACGTGATCGGAAATCGTCGAACAATGGGGTTGAAATGTCAACATCAGTTTGACAATTGGTTGTGACGTTTGAGAGCTTTTTCATTCAAATTAGCGGACACTCGAAGTAGCGAAAATCCAATTAACGAATCCGCTCTGTACAATTTGAGTGATAACCGAAAAACCTCATTTTTTACATCTTTTTATTTCTAGTTGTATTTGTACGTGGTTCAATCCCTTGGTTCAATCTTCATATTTTCTTTGTCAAATTTGTTCTTTCCATTTCACTAGGGCACTCTAATTTTGTAAACAAGAGTGCAAACTGTCATTTGAGGGAAAAGGATACACTATTGTTAACAAAAGTTTTTGCCTTTTTGAAATGTTAGGCTCCAATTGATAGGTCATTTTCTTCCATCTTCGAAAAAAAAAAAAAATATTTTGAGCAATTTTTCCCAACTTTTTTTTGACCAACTTTTCATAGTTTATCAAAAATAAAATTTAACAAAATTGGAATAACTGTTAAAAAAAACTCTTGCTGGAATTGTCTTTTTAAGGGAAAGCCGTTTACCACATTAAAAAAAATATCATCACTCTAAAATGCCCTGTATTTAAATCAATTTTAAGAATTTCTACAACAAAGTTAATAAACATGTGCTTGTGGCATTCTTGGATCCGCAGAAGGAATCTTTTTCAAAGTTTCTGTTAGCTACTCACTACACTCAACCCCCGGTGGTTGGTCACTTTTGCGTTTGACACTTTTTTTGTTTGTACCGCGTTGGTTGGTCAAAGTCAAACTAAAAAGTGACGAACTGTCACTTTTTACACGGCGCTCACGCACACTATCAAAACAAACGTTGTGAACTCCGAGTAAAAGGGGTGTCAAACTAAAACGTGACCCCGTTCGTTTGACAACAGTTGGTTTTGCTTTTCCCCACCGAATTTTCCTAAAACTGCCGAATTCATCAGAAATTCCGTTCTCAAGATACTTTGAACACTAGAATACTTTGAAACAATGTTTGTATGAACAGCAACGCAACCACTGTGTGTGTGTGTGTGTGTGTGTGTGCAACCAACCAAACGGGACCACGCGGTCGCTTCTTACAAATTGAGTTGTTTCCATGTATTAAAAATATCATCTACATTCTATACATGCAAATAACTCGCATAGGCATTTGGAAGGTGTTAGCTCTGCCGAGCTTCGGTGACCCATTTCTACGCTGGCTAGCCGAGCGCGAAGTCCCTCAGCTTTTATCGACAAGCCCCGCCCCGAAGAACGTTTGCACCAATCGGGTTCAAACGTTATTTAGAACTTCCGAACCCTTGTCAAATGGACAAGGACCCAGCGCGTATATAGTTGATGGTGGTAACAGTATTCCTAATTCCAGTCATAGCTCACCAAGTCGCGATGGCCTAGTGGATAGCATTTTTGCTTACCAATCCAAAGGACGGGGGATCGAACCCCGACCCGAGCGAATTTGATTTTTCGTTCATGTTCAGAGTTTCAAGATTTATATTTCCTATACTTTCTCGTTGGGAGCAGATGGGAATCGAACCCAGGATCATACGCTTACAAAGCGAACACCGTAACCAGTCAGCCACGGCCGCTCCTACATGAATAGCAACGCAACCACTGACGCAAAATTGCTTCTTTGGTCATATGGCAGGCCCTCACAAAGTTTAAGGCAAACACAAAAATGCAAAAAAAAAAAACAATTCTAGATAAAGTCGGATTTCTGGAAGAGTTGCTCAAAGACGAAGAGAACAAAACAAATCTTATTTCTTCCAACAACGCGTACATTTACACACACACACAGAAACTCACTGTCACACGATATCCAGAAAACTTAGACAAAAATAGTCCAAAACAGTACGATTTGTAGGTTAGGTATTGTCGACGAAAGCGAACGCGGAATTGTTTTTGTTGCTGTTAAAGCTTTCGATTGTTAAGTTTACCGTGTTAGTTTTCCTTTCTCCTTCTTTGCGTTCGTTCCACTTCCATTATCTAATCGATTGTAAAGTGTCAAGTTAGGTTATGTTTTTTTTGCGTTATGTTAGCTCTATATATATTTTTTGCAAGATGATAATAAAGAACGTGATACTATTTATTGGTTGTGGTTAAAAGTTGCGTTTTTCATTGCTTTATTTCGGTTCCTGCTGCCTCTCTCTTTCGTTATCAGCTTTTAAAACAGTAAAACAGTGATACAATTGTGCTACAATTGGCACCGTCAATTTTCGCGCAGCGTGTGTAATGAACCGTTAGGAAGTCAAGGTGATGCAAGTCGGCAGAGGTGTGCACTTGTCAAACGCTGGTGTTTTTTTTATGGCAACCTGCCATAATGGCCTCCAGCACACGCAGATGCTGGTGGTGCGTTATAATCGATATTTTACAACGGTTTGATCAAAACTGGCGGGAGAGAGAGAAAACAAAGGTGCCAGACACCAACCGAAAAGCCGAAGGCAGACCTTCTGCCGAGCAGCCGCGGTGCTGTGCCGAGTCTACCTTGGACATTGGACGCGCATCTTGGCGTGGAGTGTTTACACTACGCGCGCGCGACAATGATGAATGGATTGGAGTCAACACGTGAGGAGAGTGAGGAAGTGGAGTAAGACGAAATCGATTTCTAACAAAACTTGACTTGAGGGCTGTTTTGAAACCGGCTAGTTTGAATCAAGTTCTGACGTTCCTGGATTGATTTTTAAGTCAATATAAAATTAATTGTTCTTAGCAGACCATGACAACCAAATTCGAAACCAAATCTTACCACGATCAACAAAACCAACACGAATTTTGCGTCCATTTATCCCTGGAGCCAGATTCCATGCAAACTTTTCGATGATTGAGCGTGGCTACCGAGAAGCGAAGCCTTCAATCAAACACACGGAGCGACGTCAGCGACCTTGCCGAAAACACATTCACGCAGCAGGCAGGCAGCAGAGCGAGCGCTGGCTGTCGATTTGTGCCCTACTTCAAACGTCACACTGTCTCGTAGATGGCGGCGGTGACTGGTGGCTGTGTTGCCTGGTCAAAGTCAAACGTCCAAGTAGTCATTGAACTGCAAATTGGCTTTAAATTTCGGAATGGGTTTTCGGTTGCTTGTCGACTTTTTTGTGTTTTACCTACTTCCCAGTTTAAAAATAACACTAAGATTGACCGAAATTAATTAATTTTTTATTGTACATTTTCATCTCACGGAAACTTGTGGGTTAATTTTTTCCAAATATTTTTACTTTTTTTCTATGGCTGAAAAGTATGAATTTATTTTGAAATTTTTTATAGTAAATTAAAAATTATTGTAAATCCTAATCACTTGGCTGAAAAAAACTTATATGATCAGTTGCCTAAAAGTGCGGAGATGATGAAAATTCCAATTTTTTTATTGGGTCATATTTTGCATACACATCTAACCCTCTACAACCCAACCTCGCCTTTAGACGGGCTTCGATTTAAAAAAAAACGCCAAAAATCCATTTTTCTTCCAATTTTTGTTCTTTAAAAGGCATTGGAAAGAAGAACTCTTAAAATTTTAGAAAATTTATGGGTTGGAAGTTTTACTTTTTTATGTGACTTTGCCATTGTTTTTAAAAATGTCATTTTTCAGGGGTCAACTTTGGCAGTGTTTTTTTTACTAACATTTCCTATATTTAATTAAAAAGAAGTATGCAGTATTTTTTCTAGTGCCCCAGAATAGGCCTCTACGCATTTATTTACAATTTAAATGGTAATGGTGCCATTTTATAGCAGAAATGTGAAAACATGCATAAAATTTAAAAAGTTACTGTAGAAACATGAAAAATTTGATAGGAGATGGTAGAGTAGGACTAATACTACCAAAAACAAACATAAATTAAACAAGATAAATGAAAATTAAAATACTAAAACTGATACAACAAAAACATGAAATAAGAGAAGTAATGTTTTTCGTAGAACAAAAGTTGCTCAAAATGACCTCCTAAACACGAGAGAAATAAAAAAAAATCGAAAAAAATTGGGCAGTAGAGGGTTAATGGGCCAGCCCTGTTACGATTTGCTTGAAGGTGATATGGAACCACCCTAGAGGTGCTTAAATGATCAAAAATTCTGAAAATTTCTGGAATTATCTTATCGCTGCTGTTTCTTTAGCAAAGTTGTAAGTTTGTGCAAGTAAAACACATGGCAAAATAGAAACACTCTTACAGAAATAAACTTACATTTTTTTCACGATTTAACTGAAGAAATCATATTGCGCTAAAACACATTTTTTGTCATTAAGTTATCTCGACCTGGAATAGATCTTTGTAAAATAACATAATTAAAGTAAAACAAAATGTTAATGTTTCTAATTATTTTTTTTCAAAAAACTGAATTGAAAAATTTGTAAATATTATTTAAGGAAATTGATAACAAAACTTCAAGTTGTTTCTTTCATCTACATTGAAAGTTGATTCAATAATTGCTGAGATATCGGCATTTGAATATTCAGTATTATTTGTGAAATACTCAGAAAACGTTTGTTTTGCTTTCAGACACTGTTTTTCAACAAAAATGGTTTAATCATCAATCAATCCATCAATCAATCAATGCCATAAGAAAATAGCAGGAAATTTTCAGATCTTCACAAAAAAAAACTATTTGAAATAATGGTTGAAAATGTTTACTCTTGTTCAAGAATCATGTTTTTATATAGCAAATTCGATTAAACATGAAAAAAAATTATTTTCTTTATGAGGCTGGTACAAATTTTATTTGAAATTTTTGCCAACCCCTTCAAAGTTGGTCCGAAATTCAGGTGCAAATTTTTTTTTTCAAAATTCTTCAAAATTTCAATGGAAATTCATGTGCAATAAACTGAAATTAATTTAAAATGCATTCCCCTGCATTTAGAATCATTTTAAGCATGTTTTGGTTGATTTCAAAATATTTTGAATTTTTGAAATTTTTTGATGATAACTTTCGTAAAAAAATGGTTTTCGTCAGATCTTACATTAATTGAAAACTAATGATGCACCCAAATGTTGAGACTATGGCTTGTTTTATTTTTTTTCCCCCACCTGCCCCCTTCCTTGACCCCACCAGAGTCGAGGATCAAAAACTTAGAAAATATTTGCATTGGCCTAATTCAGACAAAATCATAATTAATATGAAGCAGTGCATGTTTTCAAAAGTTGTTAATCATTTTAAATTGTTTTAACAGGTATTTATATTATTGAAACTTGTTTTGTTTATTAAAAAAATAAATTGTGATAAAGTATTGAAAGGTATAATTTTCCATTTTGTTGTTTTTCGAAGGGAAAAGTAGGCTGTTTCGTTTCTCCAGAAGGACAAGAAAAGTAAATAGTTTCACAGCGGAATTGCAAAAACTTTGACGCGGTTTCGGACCTGCCGTAACAAGGCGGAGCAATTCCTGGCCCTTGGGGAGCTGATGATCAAGCACATCTATAAAGGATAAATAACTGTGATCTAGTTTTAAGCTTTCTCTATTTCTATCCCCTTTCCCTTGCAATTTTAGTAAGTTTTTTTTTTTCATTTTGTTCTTACTCTTGGTGACACCTTTATTTACAAGCAATAACTGATCCAAAATGGGTTATGATGTAACACACAGCTGTAAGGAACTCCAAACCTCTGTTATGTACCTCAAAAGAACTTATTGTATCTTGATTATTCACCAATAAAACCGAATTGAATTGAGGGCAGATTCAGATTCAGCGGGCAAAATTACATGGGAAAACTTTTATTTGGACAATTTTCAAATTTCGTTAGGGTGGTACCACACAGGTTCCCCTTCAAAATTAGACTTTTTCAAATGAAGATATCTCGAGTCCTCGATCTCCATTTTCAAGTGCAACTTTGCAATAAAGCTGTCTTTTCTGATTCGCTTTTCCCATCGAGATCTAATTGAAGAATATCCTCAAAATCAAGTATATTTATTTTTATATCGATTTTGGACAATACGACTAATTCATTCCCACACTTCCTTTGCTCTTGGGAACTCTTTTATTCTGTGTGAATTAGAATTAACTTTCCAATATTGTAACTTAATAATTTTTCTTTGTTTGGTAACAAATCATTTACGAAACCAAACATTTTTGCACGATCTTTCATTTCGAGGAAGCATTCACTACAATTTTTCCAAATTAAAGTCCACTTTAAACTCAATTTCCATTCAATAGCTGTTGTTTCACTATTTAGTGAAACAAAATAATTATGCATCAATTTTACAGTATTTAAGTTATGATTGGCAACAACTGCCTTCCCTTCATTCAACCATTCCCTTGCATTACGTGTAAGTTTCTGCGGTGAATCTAAATCTATCAAATAACTTTCATCCAGTTGTGTTCCATGTGCATTTAAATTATAAAAAAAATGTTTTTTTCAGAAATAATGCCATCGATTTTGCTTCTGGGTCAACAAGCCTAAGACCTCCTTTGAAAAAATCTAAATAAAGTTGTTTTCTATCTAATTTAAAAATGTATCCTTTCCAAATAAACTTTTCGCGCGTCGATTTTTTTTGAGCTAGATGGGATACAAAACAATTGTGCAACGTACCATAATTTCGATAAAATAGAGGTGTTCAAAACAATACATCTTTCGATGATGTTAATTTTCCTTACATTATGCTGAAGCATAGATAAATTGATATTCGTGACAAGTCATTTATAATTATCATTCACAGTACTTGACCAACTTTTCTCAAATATAACGTCAAGAATTGGCTGAGCATCCGTGGCCGTGAGGTTACGGGTTTCACCTTGTAAGCGTAAGGTGATGGGTTCGATTCCTGTCTGGCTCGGCAAAGTCAGATCCCTTCAAAGAGTAAATCTGCTCACTGGGAATACTGACCGGTAGGGGATGGGTTTCGACTAACGGCGTGCTGGATTTCCAATCCAGAGGTCGTGAGTTCGATTCTCGTACCGAGATGATGAAGTTTTTTTTTAAAAAAAAAGAGAACTTTCAATGCTTCAGTCTCTTTGAATGCCTGCGGACCAACTTTAGCATTGTTCAGCCTTAAAAATACTGATTTAGAAAAATTTAAAGTTTTGACTCTTAAGTCCAAAATGACTTGTTATAAAATAAAAATGTTTGTTTTTTAGAGCTCTAAAAGTGCCTCAAATATTACTTTTCCCTTGCAACGGTCAAAAAACGGTTTGCTCAGATGCTTTTCTATAAATTTTGTCGTAGAAGGCGTAGATTCTGAGATTAAAATTGGTGTCTTCGACAAAGATGCTTGGGTTGGCAAGCCCAACATTTTTTCAGAAGACAAAAAAATCCCAAAAATATTCCTGAAAAGTTTGGGTTTTCAAAATCACCCTAATCGTGAACCGCCCTAATTTTCAACCAAACCACTCTGACTCTTTTGAAGGCACCAAAGCTCCAAACTTCTAAAATTTTTCGGCAAAACCATTTTCCACTTAATTTTGCGGTCTGGACCATTGTGCCGTAACTCATACGAAGTTCTATTTTTTTATAACACAAAATCATAATTAAAAAAACGTAGCAGAATCTTGCTCTAACTATGAACACCAGCAAAAAGAAGAAGTTTTTATAACCAGTTCACACAGTTCAGTGCCCATGTCAAACATCGCCGTGAAACATTAAAAAGGCGCCCGTTCCTCAAACAGAAAGCATTTAGGTTCTGTTTATAGGACAACTAAGTGGTTTCTCGCGGGCGGTTTACAATGTGCGAATAACGATGATAATTCTGTTCGAAGAAGGCACGTGCTTCATGTCTGGCAAAACCCCCAAGCCGTTGTAAATCAACTGGACACTTTTGAATCACTGTTTTTTTCGTATTTTTTTCGCCTTTTTTTAATTTTACGTCTAGAGGATCGACTTTTTGAAAGATTTCAGTAAGTGACAAATTAAAACTCAAGAAGTTCTAGCAACAAAACAGCAGATGAAAACGTCCATAAATTTTCTAAAATAAAACCAACTTACAGTAGAAATTATAGAAAGAACAAAGTGAACACTACTAGGGACAGGAGACAAGCATGGAAACGCAGTAGAATAGGTATATTAAGGCAACAAAAATGCTTGCAAAAAGAAGTTTATAGATAGTGACCGACTTACTCTAGTGATTCTTTCTCGATTTTCTCGCTCTAGAGAACAAACCCAACTAGACTTAATTCTATATGGTTCGACACATGAAGCATAGAAGTTATATATTTTTCTACTACCCTACCACTGAGAACCTCTTTCTACTAACTGACTTCTTTCCAGCTTGGTAGATTCCAACTAGAGAGCTATTCAATTCTGGGAAAGATTTAGAAGTGAGTTAAAACTAGTTTGTGATATTTAGAACGGAACGGAACTTACTTTTCTTCAGCTTCTCAAGCCACACATAGTCACACACGAACTCTAGAGAGGGGAAACCACACAACAACAAAAAATCTGCACCGTGTTTGTACTTTTCACTATGACGTCACTTTAGAGGAGGTAAATCTATAGGAAAATTGACACACACACACATAGTTAAGAAACATTTTTCACCTCAAGCAAATTTGGCTTAAAAAGTAATCAGAACTAAGCAGAGGATAACCCAATGTAAGCTTTAAGGAAAACTTATTCAAAACTCTTTGACAGAAGCGTAGTTTAATGGATAAGAAAACACCAAACCAAGAAGACAAGCGCTTTTTTCTGTCATCAAATATGCATTGAAAGTTTTTTTTCTGGGAGATGAAACACAAATGCACAGGAGAGAAATTTGAAAAAAAGTCTGATGATTTATTGCATTGATTTTCACAGTTTTTGGTTTTGTTTTGAAGGGATCATTTTTATTTTTGATAATTTCACAGGTGTTTGAGATACTGAAATATCAAATACATTAAACTAAAACAAAATTACGGCGATTGAAATTTTTGCGATTATTCAACTCATTCACAAAAGAGTACTATGCTGAATATTAAAAGAAGAACAAAATATTTAGACTAGACCCAGAGATAGATAGACTTTTTCTCTACTTAAAATTTTTACACACAGAAATCAAGAGAAATCAGATAATAAACTAACGCACTAATGAAAAACAAAAAAACAAAAAAATACTTACACGCATACACGAAAACTTATTCAGCATGTTCGAATGAATGGCAATTGCTTATTTTCGTTTAATCAAAAAGATTGTAAATAACTGTAGAAAATGTTTGAGTCAACCGAGATAAACAGCAAAACAAAACTGAAGTACCTAAGTCCGACAAAGAAGGACATTCAAAAGAAAGAAGAACAAAAAAAAACCACACAAAAAATGTGTTTAACACTATTTCACGACACGAAATCAGACAGTATTGGGGCAAAAGTTTGACAGAGGGAACGAAAACGAAAAAGCAAATAACACAACACCAACTTGTTCTCGAGAATGGAGGAAACAACAATTTGCATACAAATAAGCAAATAAAACGCTATCAAAGTCAATCAAAAGTATCTAGGAGAAAGCTAGCGAATCGACGGTATGAAACATACACTAAATATCAATGAAAAATTCTTTGCAATAACCACTAGGAAAATGCATTTACACTAATTTTATTGTTCGTTTTCCCCACTTACTTGTTGACTATTGTTTAAGAATCGCAACTCACTCATACCCACAAATACGTTTGTTTTGAAGCGGCACGGTTGCACGAGTCTTCACCAACACCATTAACCATACAAACACAAACACAAACTTATAGGCACATTGCATTCAAAACTTTCGCTACATTGGAATGATATTGAGGAAAGGAGGAAGTAGGTTGCGATAAAAAAGCAGGTTTAAAATCATTAAATTTAACATTTGAGAGGAAAATGAACTTACTATGCCATTTTTACTACACACAAACACACACACTACTAAAACTGCAAGCAATTAGAGCAGAATCAAGAAAAAAAACGCAGCAAAAAGAAATTAAAAAAATCTCTTCAAACTCTATTCAGCATTGTTTGTCATTCTCAACTAGAAAAGGATAAGCAAATATTAAAAATAAAAAAGATTGAAGGACACTGCAAAGCATAAACACGTATGTAAGAAAGGAAGAAAAGGAAAAAAAGAGAATTATTCTTATAATTAATTTATTGAGAAAACAAAAAAAAAGTTCTATTATATTGTAGCTATCTTTGAAAACAATTATTATACTATATTGTACTTACAAACAAAAAAGGCAACATTTAACGATTTTAACGATTTCAGAAATAAAGAGAAAATTCATTCGAAGCTGTTGTTATGTCTTGTTTATTTATGAAAGAAATTACTTTTATTTATTTTTTGCTGCTGAACTTTTTACAGAAGACATTGTAAAATGTTGTTTTGTAATAATTGCAGTACATTCGAGAACACCCGAAAATGTATTGTAAAAATTAAAGCGGCCAGCCCTACTACGTTTTGTTCACCGCAGTGAGGATTCTGAGAACGGATCACATTTCACAGAATCTAAATGGGAGGAAGGATGCGTGGGCATACCGTACCAAACGCTCCAGTTTACAGTTTCATATGTTTAAAAAATATTGTTAATGTATAATATATTAAAAAAATATAAATATTTAAAATCATTTTTTTAAGTATAATTTATTTTTCGATTTCTTTCGTTCGTTTACATTTCAAAAATGTCTCTTGAATGAAAAAAAGCAACACTGAAAAATAGAGCGTCCAATTTCCCGCTGTTACAAAATACCCGGGAAACGGGAAATTTTCAACAAATTTCCCGGGAAATCCCGGGAATTCCCGGGAAATTTGAAATTTAATGAAAATTATTCTGATCCTGTTTCTGATAAATCTTTAACAACAAAATTGTATAGAACAGCAACTATAATGGTCAAAATGAGTGTGAGGATCAATGAATGGCTTGACTGCTTGTCAAAAATCATGCAACTTTGAGAAAATATATAAACTTTCTGATTTGTTTGCCGTCTTTCAAATCGTCCCTAATAAAAGAAAAATAAATATTAGTATTTTTGTTGAAATGAAAATCTATGCTTCACAACCATAAAATTGCTTTCAAATTTGTCATAATAAATGAAAAAAATGAATGAAAAAACAATAATGCAGAAATTTTGTTTGTCATGATAAATAATTAATCTCAGAACAAGTATTTTCAACTTGTGAATAAATAAATAATCATTGAATTTACCTTAAAAATCTTATTTCTAGCGCTTCTTAACTTGAAACACTATTTCATGAAATCAGAACTCATAGTTTTCAAATATTTGGAGCGAGTTTTTTTTAATGTAGTTGCATTGTTTGGGTAGATTTCATATGATACGAAATTGTTTTTAATGGTTTTTCATGGTTCTATAAAATGATTTTAGTTATATATGGTATTATATATGGTATTCAGCCTAATAAATGCATTGGAATAAAATAATTTTGAGCATTTAAAAGTGGTTGAAATAAAACATTTTTTTTATATTTAACAGTTTATCAGTTCAATTTTCATCCTCAAATCTCAATGTTTAAAAAGTTTAAAAGGTTGTAAAACTAAAATAGTTTATATTTATTCCGTAACAGCGTAATTTTTGTTGTCCAACATATAAGCAAACAATATTTCTAGTGGTGAATGCTTCAAAAATAAATATTATCTGAATTAAACCTTGACAAATTCATTTTACAGACAAGCTGATTAGTTCAATATGAACAGTGTATTGAAATAAATAATAAATCAAATAATTTCAAAACATTTGTGCCAAAAAGGCAGGAAAATGTATACTTCTGCTTGTATTTCGGGAATTCCCGGGAAATTTACAAATTTCCCGGGAAACGGGAATTATTTTTTTCCGGGAAATCCCGGTAATTCCCGGGAATTTTTTTCCCGGGTAGGGAAATTGGACGCTCTATTAAAAAAACTTTCATCTGAAGATGTCTCGGAAATTATTGTTCAGATTTTCAATGTGTTTTGTGAAATGTTCAGATCTTTTGAAAAAAAAAAAAACAGCTTCGAAATTCTCAGCCAATTTAAGTAAAAAAAAAATAAAATAAAAAATAGGATTTTTTTCCGTGATTCTTTTTTTCCCGAAAAAGTCCTAACTATAGTTACGGCATTACGCTGAAAATTGCAATTTTAAGGGAGACCACAATTCCAAAATACCAAATTTCACAGATGTTTCACGGAACGTGGAAAATCTTAAAATAAAGTTAAAAATCTAGTGTTTCAGAAAGCATTTTTCATACCTTATTTTATATTATTCTTCAATCAATCGTAGAATTTTTTTAAACATTAGACTGATAAAATTAAGATTGCGTTTGAAAAGACATTTTCTAACGAGTAAAGCTTAAAGTTTTTACTGATTCGCTTCTTTTGAGCTTTTTTTACAGATTAGGCTGTTACAAATGTGATTTAAAGGCCCCTTCAAAGTTGGCCCGAAAAATCAGGAGGCAAAAAAATATTTTTTTAAAAACCTTCAAGATTTCAATAGAAATTTAAGTACAATCAGCTAAAATTGATTCAAAATGCTTTCCCCTGCGTTAGAAATCATTTTTTGCATGTTTGGTTGATTTAAATGTGAAACTATTTACTTTTCCTGTCATTTTTGAACGACGAAATAGCCTACTTTTCTGTACCAAAAATAACAGAATCGAATAGCAACACTTTTCAAAATAAATGCTGAAAAGTTCAACTTTTCAGCACTCAAATGGGTGCTGAAAAGTTGAACTTTTCAGCACTTGTTTCGAAAAGTAACACTTTTCAACATTTTTTGATTTAAACGATTTATTGACAAAATACATGAAAATTTGACATGAAATTTCACTCAGTGTGTGTTTTTTGGAATTGCAAAAAATGTTGTATGGAACTTGTTGCAAAACCTGATTTTTCAGCAATCTTCGTATTTATCCAACTCGGTGAACCTCGTTGGATAAATGTACGACTCGTGCTGAAAAAATCCTCTTTTTGCAACTTGTTGCATAAACTACTATTTGAATTTTGCAAAATTTTCGATGTTAAGTTAATAAGTTTTTTTTTCGCATTTTTTTTTGTTTTTTTTTTAAATCTTACTTTTTTTAAACTATTGATTGCAAAAAGAAACTGAACAAGCGAAAAATGCATTTTAAAACAGTTTTTGCATTAAAATGTTGAGACTATGGCTTGTTATTTATTTATTTTTTGTTGCCCCACCTCGACCCCGGCTGAGCCGAGGGACAAACATTTTGAAAAATATTGGCATCTTCCTTATTGAATTTACAATTCAAACAGGATTTAATAACCATGCCCCAAATTTAACATTATTACTTTAAATATCCTTTACACTTTGTAAAACTATTTAAGCCTAATAGAAAATGATTTTAAAAGTTTTCATTTTCCAGAATTTCATTAAAAAATCATGATGGAATAAAATAACCTGTAACAGACCGTCAAAATGTTATTCACAATGCACAATGAAGATCAGAAAATAAAAGTAATTCTCCTAAAAGGTTTTGAAAAGCTAAATTCTAAGAATTGTAAATTATTTTGGAAGAAGAATATCTCTTCTTTGCATTTTTTGATAACATGATGATTCATGATTCATTTAACTGCTTACCTTCCGTTGAGTTCCTCAACCGTGGTGTACTCGAAATTCTGAATAAATATATCCGAATCATTCATCAAGAAAAGTTCTTATTATTAGCTGTCAGAAATCGAGAGATATCTCTGATTCAAGTAGTTTTTGATAAAAAACACACGTCCAAATGGTCATTTTTATGCAAAAATTCCGAAACTTTCCGAAAAAATACTTTCAAAGTCATCTTTTTTTTTCGAACAAATCTGATAACTCGTGAAGAATAAGTGCAAATCCCTTATGTTTGTACATCATATTTTTTTGTTTTTGTGTACTCAAAACTTTGTAAAATATTGGCATGCTTTAAAAAGTAACTGTGCAAAGTTACAAACTCATGACATTTTAAACCAACATTATGAATAATTACTTAAATTACATGGTCAAAATGATTAATTAAGTTAATTACTTATTTACTTTAATTTCGGGATTAATTTCATGGATTGCACAGCTGATAACTTAAAAAAATAAAACTGATAAAAGCACTGAATATCAAAAGAAGGACTGTACATATTTATTTTTATTCAAAGTTATTGATCGTGCTAGTTTGATTTTGTTTTACATGTATGGATTATGAGAATTTTACTATTAGCAAAAAAATTCTCAAAAGTTCAAGTTTACACATTGCAATTGAACCAATAATTCCAAGATATCGTGAGTTGAAAAACAAATACAAATTTACGTATTTTTAAAGGAAAAAAAAATACATGTCATGGTTCTAACAATTCATTAAAATACACAATATACTAGTACAGTTGTTTTGTAGTCATAAATTTTCTACAAACGAAATTGAGACGTACAATTTTATTTTTTCGGAAAGTAAACACTTTTTACGGTACTGTACAACAAGTAAAACAAGTACAACAAATCCAAAAAAAACAAGGTGTTATTGAACTGGTTCAATCATATTAAAATTAAAATCATCGCAGTTAAATAAATTTTACATTGTTTGCAATTCAAGTTCCATTGAAATATGAAAACTATTTCGTTTTTATTTTGTAAAAAAAAAATGTTTTCAAATGTTATCTTTTCTACCAAATATGTTGGGAATTTAACTTTTAGTGATAAATAGTCAAAGTCCCAGTACTTTACATACGGAACGTACAGACAAAGTTTACCCAAATAAAATTTTAAAAAACAAAGTTTACTTCATGTGAGAAAAAAACAAAATGCAGAGAAAAGAATTGAGGTTTTTGCGCATAATAGCCGATTCTAGCTGTGGCAAGTCTGCACGATAAATTTTTTTTCAAAATATGCTAATTTATATCAAATGTAGTGATTTAAGAAATTTTATGAGTATGTTGTGTTAAAAAAATGTTTTAAATGGATTTTAAAACCTAACAATGTAATTTATTTTGCTTTAATTGCTCAATAATTACATAAATTACTTATTTTTTACTTTAATTTACTCTAATTGCCATTAATTACTGAATTACTAATAAATTACCGAATTAGTAGCTTATAATGAAAGCTTATAAGTAATTATTTGCCAGTCTGAGACCTTGCTGGAAACCCTTGAAATGTCATGCCTCTCGAAATTCGACAGTTGAATAACGGGAAAGTTGGTGGAGAACGACCAAATTGTGTTCAAAGAGACTGCTATCGAATAGTCCAAAACTTCTGGTTCAAATTTTGCCATTCAATTTTACAAATCAATTATGTTACGAAAGTCGAAAAGATCAAACACTAAAAACAATGAGTTGATGGTTTCCCCCCTTTGCAAGTGCGTAATTTCCAACCTGATGGATTTAGCCATTTCAATACCAAAACATCGAATTCATTGGCACCAGCTCCAAACCTTCCCGTGTTCTGGCAAGCCACCATATCGCACCATGTATTGGTTGGTGGAAGAATTCAATTATAACGAATCGTCATGAGGATCAATTTTGGAATTAATTACTTTACCGCAGAAAATCCCAGGCCAGTCACCTTGGCCAGCCAGCGTTCGCGGTTCGCCGTGGTTCGCCAAAGGGCGGTACAATTCAAATTGGCCACGGCACGGTGGGTTAAGCTATGGGTTTGTTTCTTTTTTTCATTACGGAACATATTTAATTATCATAAGCTTAAACAAAGTGTAAATATTTGTTTTATTCCATCATAGGTGAAGACACTAAAGGTGAGCCGAAAAAAAAGTCGAAGCGTCTAAATTAAAAAATATACATAGATATCATTAAGTGGTCATAGCATGAGACAGGGTTGCCAGATCTTAAATGTTTTAGAATTGATGGAAGTGTGTTTTTTCGAATACCTACACAGAAAAAAAAGTTGAATTTTGGAATGTTGAAAATTTGGTAGGTTGAATATTACCTCTTTTTTGAGTAATATTACATAAAAAATGTGTTAAAATGTGAACCTGATGAATATTCATAAAAAACTGATGAAAATTCATCATTTTCTGGGGTAAAATTCATAATTTTTTTAGCCACTAAATCTGTCACCATTTCCTGATGAATATTACCATCATTTTTTTTCTGTGTAACCAACGATGGGCTGGGTTAGGAATCCAGACATTGTCTGTATGATGTCACTAGAGCTTCTGACGAAACATTTGTTCCGTGCGTTAAAACGGGTGGAAAATTGACCTGTTTTGTTTGCTCCCCGCCCCCCATCAATGTTTTCTCATCGATGCTAACATTGATTTACTGGAAAACAGATTCAGTGCCCGTGAACATGTAATTGAATAATTTATGCCCCACCTTCTTTCCCCTCGCCACCCCTTGTCGGGAATTTTCGACGATGTGTGAAATATGTTTGCATAAAATATTGATTGATCGCCATTATCTTTTGGGAAGGTACTGTACAATAATTAAGCCCACCTGGGAACCAAAACCGGCGGGAAGCAGCTGCGATGAGTTGTCGCTGTTAATTAAAATTATACGTTTTTTTTTGTTTGGGGTTTCCCTCGCCACCGACATGGTTGATCCGTTTGACAAACATCGAACAATATTGGTGCAATTAATTTTTGCATATGTGCATTATTAACCTGTCAACAGCTGTCACTGTCAGTCCCTTTGAGTTGATTTGATTCAATTGTGGTTGTATTTTTTAATTATGTTTCTTTGGTTATGATTTCATTGAATTACTACAAAATACAATCACAACTCTCAATGTTCAGAAAAATAGTCAAAAAGAAAACTATGACCTTCGTAAACGGATAGAAATCCTGTAAGCTTATCCAAAATCGTGAACATTATTTTCGATTTTGAAAACCTTTGCAGCAAAATCGAGAAAAGAGACACTGTTATAATTGAATTGCATTTAAGGCCGTTGCAAATATTTTTCAACGTTTATGTCACACCAAAAAAATATTTTTTTCAAAAAAATATCAAAATTTTAATGGAAAAAGAAGTCTAATCAACTGAGAACAATGCCCTTTTCTGCATTGATAATCATATTTAACATGTTTGGACTCGTTTAAAAATATTTTGAACTTTTATGAAATTACTATGTACAGCACGCACAGCACTTTTTTATCGCAAAAAAAAATTTCGTCAGTATTTAGAAATTTCGGAAATCAATGATTTAACCTGGCCATGGTCTTCGTATTCTACATACACGAATGGTATTCCGGGTCTATAGGACCCAGAAATGTTTTCGGCTTCGAGATTGTAACCGATTTTGGATGTCTTGGCCGCAAATGAAAGGCTAGAATGTCTACAGGATGCAATAGATATTCTTTGTTTTGAACGTTTTTGCTAAAAACCAAAAAAAATCTAGGGCACTTTTATCAAAGTTTAATGTTTATAATTATTTTTAAATTGCCTGTGAAATATGTGAATTTCCTTGCAATTTTTTCGGTTTAAGTTTTGAAAAAGTCTAAAATATAACGGGCAAATGTTTTTTTGAAGAAATAAATTTCTCTGATTTTTCATGTTGTTTGAAACATGAAGAGTTCTTGAATATTTTTGTTCTAATTTTCAAAAATTAGCTGTACTAATTGTCTGTGATACAGAATTCATTGACATTCTTTCAATCATGAGCAGTGCATTTTTTTATAATTTCCTCGAATTCTGTTTTTTTTTCGGTTATGAGCTAATCTTAATGTATTTTGTAAGAGATTTTTCTTTAAGATTTGTTGGTTGTTTAAATTTTGCTTTAGACATTTGCATTCCACTGACCATGAGCAGGTTATGAAAAATTGTTAACACAAATTGCTTGTTTTTTTTATTGCAAGTGTAGAAAAATATTCTGTGATGCAATTTTTTTCTTTCTACATAAATTAAAGCCAAAATTATGATTTTTGTGAATTGATACTAAGTTTATAATTAAAGGGAGGAATGAAGGTCTTGAAAATAATCCAAGGGGGGAATTGGTCGAAAAAGGTTGAGAACCGCTGGCTTAAACCATAGGGAACTACGAATACTCGCAGGGCTTCTAACAGGACATTATCCTGCTAGATAACACCTGCACAAAATCGGCATAGGGCCTACAACCACTGTCGTTTTTGTTTAACTGAGCTAGAAAGCTCGGCACATTTACTCTGCCGGATAAATGGATAAACCATGTCTGCAAAATAACCCCTCGTCTTCCGGCATGATCTCAGATGGTCATAACTTGCAATTTCATGAAGTTTGATACGTCGGATGATAGACTCCATTGCATATTCCGATAGTGCCCCTCAGTGGCCACCGGTAACCGGTTCCGGAGTGACCAGGTTGGGTCAAAGGACATCGGCATTACCTGAGATGGTCATAACATGTAATTTCATGAAGTTTGATATGCAAATGACGGCTTTCTAGAGTGACAATTATTGGAACCGTTTTAGTGGTACCCTGGAACTGGTTCGGGATTGGCCATAGTAGGCCAGAACCGATACCAAACAGTCAGGGGTAGTATGTAGTATCCTTCTGCAATGATTTGCAAAATAATCCGTTTCAAAAGACTGGTCCGTGTGACGGTTTTATGTCAAAAACTGCAAAAATAAAGTTTTCCGGAAGTTCCGGGTTACCGGAACCGGTGGCCACTATGGACCAATTATTTTTTCTGGGGCTTAAAATTCAGGTTATTATCTGTCGAACGCAACCGGAAACAACCTGCTATGTGCAATCGTTTCGGAGATACAGTTCCTTAAAGTAGGGGCCTCAAAAAGGACTTTTTTCGGTTATAGCAGGTTCCCGGTGGCCACATTGTCCAAAACCGGTTCTGCCGGTCGGATTTAGAAAGTAGACATTCTAGCCTTTCATTCGCGGCCAAGACATTCAAAATCGGTTACAATCTCGAATTTTGGCAGCCGAAAACATTTGTGGGTCCTATAGACTCGGAATACCATTGGTGTCAGTTTTTTTTTGTGGCACTTCCGGTGGCCACCGGAAGTTCATTTTTGGCCAGAATGTGTGTCTTAGTAAGTTACACAAAGTCACAAAATCTCAGATCTCTAGGTGTTTTTGGTCAAAAGTTACAATCACTTTTATAGTGCTACTGGGTCCTATAGAATTCAGAAAAAAACGGAAAACGATGTCCTTGGGTCTAATAATATGGATTCTTTTATTTTTGAACAAGTATTACACAATGCTTAATTTTTTTTTAAATTTATTGTTAAGGCATTTTCCTGTAAAAAAAATCAAATAAACAGAAAGAAGTAGCAACTTGATGGTTAACGATAAAAAGCTTTTAAAAATTTTATGATTATGCAAACATGATGATTTATGATTATTCCGAGATGTGCGAAAACTCTTCAATGTAAACTAGAGACTATTTAGACTACACTTATTGCTAGCATCATGGTCGTATCTGGCTGAGCTCCACATATTGCAAATATTGATGTTATAAAGTACTGCAAATGGAATCCTTTTAATGCAGCTATAAATGCTATTACCCGGAACTCTTGCATTGAGATAAGGCCTCTTTGGTGAATATGGGAGAGGCAATGGTTTAATGATTCAAGAAAAACCCAACAAATCATTTGAAAATGCTAAGTGCTAGTTTCAATCAAAGTTTCGCTTTGTGATATTTTCAAACATGTTTACAGTTGTCAAGATGTGTTTACTTTTATTATTATTTTTTTTGTTGCGAATTGTACATAATTGTTTATGCCAACTTCAATACAACTCGACAAGTTAATTGAATTAAATTATAAAAATTTGAGTTGATTTGAAAATTGAGTATGATCCAAAATAACTAAATCACTAATCACTAGATCACCAAAATAACTAAAATAACAAAATTCTATAAAGAATAGTGGAATAAAAGTCAACAAATACAATGTAAATCACTGATCCTCGAGTGAAAATACTGGTTCTATCATTTTCCCCAGAATCGCTCTTTCCAGAATGACCCATACCCCAGAATGTTTTGAACCTCGAAAAAATGGTATGTTTCCCA
The DNA here is from genome assembly GCF_016801865.2 of Culex pipiens pallens. Taxonomy (NCBI): domain Eukaryota; kingdom Metazoa; phylum Arthropoda; class Insecta; order Diptera; family Culicidae; genus Culex; species Culex pipiens. Next base: position 19,070,451 of record NC_068939.1, read on the forward strand.
TTTGGCATGATGGCAATCAGCATTTAGTTTTCCATTCTTTAAAGAAAGAAGAAAAAACAACTTTTGTCAGCAGTAATCTCAAATTAAGAGAGTTTCCCCATCCTTAAACCATGGAAAATTGAACTTTTGACATCCAATATCACAAAAAAGTGAATTTTCAACACATCACACTTTGAATCTGATCCTTTTTGAAATAAATAGTACATTATGTAATAAATAAACTTTTCTGAGGAATAGGATAGAACCGACAATAATATTTTTTGTGGGACTGTACAACATAAAGAAAGCAGTTTTTCTTCATAAATTGTAAATTTAAGTTATCAATAATATTTAAAAAATTTCAAGATTTAAAATTGGCATTGTATTTGCTGGCCTAATAAATATTTAAAAACTGCAAAAAAAGTACAATTTTGAAAAAAAATATAATAAATATGCCTATAATTCACAAACGGTGCACTTTATCCAAAAAATGAAGTCATTTTCAATTTAAATTTTGATTTTGCATCTGAAAATTCCTACGTTTAAACATGACACAATTTTCTTTATTTTTGCCAGTTTTTATAATTCTATTTTCTTAAATTGTTTTGGAATTTTCAAACTCCAATAAAAAAAAAAATAAAAAAATGTTTAACTTTATCAATTTTAATCCATTTAACAGAGTTAATTATCTCCACCCACACAAAAATCATGAAACAAGCATGTAAAACTTAAAAAACTATGCTAAAAAAATATTACCATTGTATAATCAAGCCATACTCACAACATATGAATAAAAATTTGTTTAAATATGCATTTTAATCTTGTTCAGTTGTTTACAATCACTAGTTTTCAATAAATGTAAAAATTTATCATCACAAAAAATTTTGCTGAAAGTTTTTTGTTGCGGTTCTGTACGAAAATATTCAAAAATTCAAAATCTTAACGCAAGGGAATGTATTTTACACAGATTTTAGCTGATTGCACTTGCATTTCCATTGGAATATCAAAGTTTTTTTTTATATATTTCTCTTGTCTTTCGAAGATTTATAAGGAGGGGGGGGGAGGAGGGGTGGGGATGGTGCGACAAAAGTTTAAAAATATTTGAACCACCCTTTGGGACCATCCATAAACCACATGGTCACTTTAGGGGGGGGGGGGGGGGGGGTATGGCGTTTGTTCACGATCCATACAAAAAAGTTTTTTTTTGTATGGACAATTGTCCACGAAGGGGGGGGGGTTGAGATTCCCAAAAAAGTGTCCACGTGGTTTATGGATGGTCCCTTTCAAACATTAAAATCTGTGAAAAACTTGGGTTAATTTTTTAATTACTCATTCGTTAAACAAAAATATTTTTTTATTAAGATTGTTTGAAAAAAGATACACTCCGATTTTAAGTAAATTCAGTATAAACTTGGAGCAATTCTCTCCCTTAAACTGAAAATGGATTTTACTTGAATTTTTTTTTTTTGAATTAAATATACTTTATTTAATCTTTCTTATAATAATTACATTTGGTTTACATAATAAGTGGTCAGCTGTGGCTCTTCAGCTTTAGTTTGCTTTTCGTGATTTAAACACTGTTCATTTTCTTAACTTTAAAAGTATATGGTTTATCATTGTTGTAACACTAGGTACAATGAGGAAAAAAAATTAAGAAAACATAACCTAACCTAAAACTAACTTAATCTTACCATAAACTAAACCAATCCTTGAATCAAGGGGTATTCAGATATAGCACATTTTTCCCTGAATTTCAAACATTTTTCTTGAATTTTCTGATCCAACATTTTTACTTCTGCTAATTCATGAACCTCACTAGATCTTGTCCAGCCAGGAACATTCAAAACCATTTTGAGTACCTTGTTTTGGACACGCTGGAGCTTCAATTTATGAGTTCTAGCGCAACACTCCCAAACAGGTACTGCATACTCAATAACGGGGTAAATTATTTGTTTGTAAACTGCTAGCTTATTTTTCAAAGATAGCTTTGATTTTCTGTTAATTAAAGGATACAAACACCTGATGAGAATGCTGCACTTGTTCAATATTTTATCTACATGCTGCCGAAACAATAGTTTCGAGTCAAGTATGAGACCTAAATAGACAACTTCCTTTGACCAGGGTATCGAAACATCATTCATTTTTATCAAAACATCATCTTTTGGGGCAAATCTGGCCGATTTGGAAAGTGGAAAAATGATGGTTTGAGTTTTGGCTGCATTTATGCGAATTTTCCAGTCGCCAAAGTATTCGGAAAGAACGTCAAGACCCTTCTGAAGACGGCCAACTAAATATCTGGTTATTTTACCCTTATAAATAACGGCAGTGTCATCTGCAAAAAGTGACAACACACCATTACCAGGAAGAGTAGGCAAATCAGATGTAAAAATATTGTACAGAAGTGGGCCAAGAATACTTCCTTGGGGAACCCCAGCATCAATGTTGAATAATCCAGAAGCAATCCCATTCAGAAAAACCCTGAACGATCTCTCCGAAAGATAGTGCTGGATAATTTTGATAAGATACATTGGAAAACCGTACAAATACAGTTTATGTATCAAACCATCATGCCAAACATTGTCAAAAGCCTTCTCAACATCCAACAAAGCCATAGCAGTTGATTTAGACTCAAGCTTGTTCTGCTTGATGATTTTAGTTACTCTCGTAAGCTGATGAGCAGTATTATGTCCCTTACGGAAGCCAAACTGCTCATTCAAAATTATATTATTATCGTTGGTAAAATCCAAAAGCCTTGAATAGATGACCTTCTCAAAGAGTTTGGACAGACTACTCAAAAGACTTATGGGACGATAACTTGTTGGCGATGTTGGATCTTTTTGAGGCTTCAAAATTGGTATGACTTTGCCCAGCTTCCAATTGGTGGGGAAGTAACCAAGTTGCAAACATTTATTGAAAATATTGGCTAGATGTTGAAAGAACTGATCACTCTGTTTTTTCAACACTAGATTAAAAATGTTATCAAAGCCTGGAGCTTTCATATTTTTCATTTGTTTAACTGCAACTTTGACTTCCTCACCAGAAACATGGGAATCTGCAGGAAATTCAAAGGTAGAGTTATTAATTGTTGAAATACTATTGGCAACTGATGTTTCTTTACGGCTGGTCATGGAAGCGCCAAGATTATGTGAACTAACAAAATGAAGCCCAAGTGCATTTGCCTTTTCCTCGGATGTAATCAAACGAGAATCCTCAACAATAAGAGGAGGAATCGGCTTAGGTTTGTTTTTAAGAACTTTTGAAAGTTTCCAAAATGGTTTTGAATAATTCCCCAGCTGGCTTACATGTTTTGAAAATTCTTGATTTCTGATATTGTCAAGTCGGTCTTGTATGATTTTGTTCAAATTGTTCACTGAAATCTTTTTGTCATAGTCCCCAGTCCGTTGATATTGTCTCCTATAAACATTCCTAAGTCTAATCAAGTGTTTAGTATCTACGTCAATATCAGTTACCTTAAAATTAACAGGAACCTCCCGAACGTTGGCAGCCTCTGCTTGGTTGATAGCCTGCTGGATCACCTCCAACGAGCGATCAATATCGGCAGAAGTTTCCGGGTGTTGATCATAGTCGATGTTGCCGTCTACCACTTGCTGAAACTGCTGCCAGTCAACGTTGTGGTAATCTTTCCGGGTTGGTTGCCGCTGCGGAGTAACGGAAGCTCCAACCTCCACAACCACCGGATAGTGATCAGAACTCAACTCTTCAAACACCTCTGGATGAGCCACGTTCTCAGACATATTGGTAATGAAGAAGTCGATGATTGAGTGATTCCCAGACCGAGCCACCCTCGTTGGACGATCCGGACTCACAACGTTGTAGTATCCGTTTTGCAGATCGTTGTGCAGAATCACTCCGTTCCGATTCCTCCTGCTGTTGCCCCAAACTTCATGCTTCGCGTTGAGGTCACCAGCGATGATGTACTTTGCGCTCCGCCGTGTCAGCTTCTGGATATCGCTCTTCAGTTTTGCTGCTGAACCATCTCTGGCATTCACCTGACGTGGGCAGTATGCAGCAATGAAGAGTACTGGGCCAACCGAAGTGGGAATTTCCACCCCAACGGCCTCGATGATGTCCAGCTTGAAGTGTGGCAGCCGGCGTGGCTTGAGATCACGATGAACAGCGACAAGCACACCTCCTCCTCCAGAGGTGGTCCTGTCGAGCTGCGTCGCGATCTTGTAGTTTTGCAGATAAACTTTTTCACCGGGCTTCAGATGAGTTTCCGTGATGGCAGCTACGTCGATCTCCTTCTCGCGAAGAAAATCCACCAGCTCTAGGTTCTTCCTCCTAATGGAGCAAGCGTTCCAATTCAGCAGCTTGAGGGACCTACGATCCATACTGGATGACGAACGAGGTCAGCACTTCAATCTGCTGGGTCTTGGTTTTGCATCCACGCAGTGCAGCGGACATCTGTTTGAAAATATTGAGGAGTTCGGTTGAGGTGTAAAGATCATTACCATTTTCCTCAACTGCTGGTTCTTGGGTTGGTCTTGGCTCCTGGCTGAAGCCCGGTGGTGGCGGTCTCGGCTCCTGGCTGGAACCCGGCCGTGGATGATTCATCTCAGCTCTCTTCCTGGGATCCAACGGCAACGGTGCCAAGTTCGGGACCTGGCGTCGCGGTTGAAGAGGTGGAAAATTTTGCTCCACCAGGGCTGGGGGAGTTCTACGACGCTGAGGCTGATTCTTCGTCGATGCTTGCTGCCGAATTTTCACGAACTCAGCTCTCTTGGGGCACTTTCGGTCGGTTGACGAATGCTCACCGTTGCAGTTGAGGCACTTCACCAGCGAATCTTGGATGCACTGGGATGTGATGTGCGCATCGGTACCACATTTGGCGCAACGACGCTTTAGGTGGCAGTTCTTACCTCCGTGCCCGAAGCCCAGGCAGTTGAAGCATTGTGTGACGTCACGATGCACTGGTCGGTATCGCTCCCACGACACGATAATGTTGAAAACCGCTCTGATTGCCTTCAGCTCAGGAAGCGTCGTCGATCCCTTAGCCAAATGCAGCAGGTAGAGCTGGTCACGGTACTTGATGTCTTTGTTGCGTCGGCTCATTTTGTGCACGGCCAACACATCCAGTTTCAAAACTTTTAGCTCGGCAGCTAATTCCTCCACTGGCATATCGTACAGACCTCTGACGACGATTTTGAACGGCTTATCCATGACGACATCATGGGTAAAGTACTCCGCCTCGTTTTCGGTCAAGTAATCCTTGACCAGTTGATAGTGCTGCCTGGATTGCACCAGCACCTTAAATCCGTCCTGACACAGACGAATGTTGCCTTGGAATTTCCCAGACTTGATGAGTTCAACCAGCCCCGCTCGAAAGTCGATCGTTGCTGCTGATTGCCTCACATAAAAAGGAGGCAGTTTCTCCTTTCGCTGTTTCACTTCATTCTCCTTTGCTTCCGCTACCTGGTCCTCGTCAGGCAGCCCAGCGAACTTGTTGTTCTTCAAAAGCTGCTCCTCGTGCGATGAAGAGTACTCCTCCTCCTCATCCATCGGTACAGTACCGTCGCTCTTTTTCGTCTTTTTGCTGTTCGATGTCACTTCCAAAAGCACCTTCCTTTTGGAAATCCCCGGTTTTTGGCCATCAGTTGAGGCCTCAACCTTCCTTTTGGAAATTCCCACTTTTTTGCCTGCTTGAGCCGCAGGTAGGGCAATATTGCCGGCGTTTTGCGCCGGGACGCGACGAGTCATGTTGATTCAGACAACCTTCACCAACGAATGCTCGGATAACAATGGATTTTACTTGTATTTTTCCGTTTGGCTCAAACTTTGAGGGAGCCTTCCTTATGTCAAAAAAGCCATTATGTGTCATTAGTTCGCCCATACAAGTTTCCATACAATTTTGGCACCTTTCCATACAAAAATGAACAATTCGGTGTCTTCGGCAAAGCTGTACGTTGTGATAAGGAATATTAAGACTAAATAGGTACACAGAAAATGAAAAAAAAAGAAATAGGAAAATTGAAGTTTTTCAAGTCTTGCCCAAACAATCTTTCATATTATAATGCCGATGTCTTAAAAACTAGGCAATGGTCTGATTTTCAATGTTAAAAAATGAAATCGGGAAATTTTCCGATCTTTTAAAACAATATTTTAAAATTTTTGAAGAAAGACTAACATATCAGTTTGGCCAAACATCAAAAACTATGCCCTTTGAAATGTTAGTCTTGTTATGACTAATTATTGTTTCAAATTTAAAAAATCGTTTTGATGCTGTTTTTTTCAAATTCAAACACTCAACTTATTATTTCAATATTGCTTTAACTGCCAATTTGTAAGTCTAAACCGCGAATAGACACAAAATTGAGTTCCGAAAAACCGTATTTTCACAAAAAATAATAATACAAAAAACAGTTTCAAAAATTACGATTTATGATTTTTTGAATCAATACAATATCTAAAAGAAAATTGAAAAATTGGTCACAATTTTTTTTAGTTTCATTTTTTGATGTAAAATGGGTAATTCTCCGCCAACTCACACAGCAGTTGCCCCGACCCCTCTTCGATTTGCGTGAAACTTTGTCCTTAGGGGTAACTTTTGTCCCTGATCACGAATCCGAGGTCCGTTTTTTGATATCTCGTGACGGAGGGGCGGTACGACCCCTTCTATTTTTGAACATGCGAAAAAAGAGGTGTTTTTCAACAATTTGCAGCCTGAAACGGTGATGAGATAGAAATTTGGTGTCAAAGGGACTTTTATGTAAAATTAAACGCCCGATTTGATGGCGTACTTAGAATTCCGAAAAAAACGCATTTTTCATCGAAAAAAACTCTAAAAAAGTTTTCAAAATTCTCCCATTTTCCGTTACTCGACTGTAAAATTTTTTGGAACATGACATTTTATGGGAAATTTAATGTACTTTTCGAATCTACATTGTCCCAGAAGGGTCATTTTTTCATTTAGAACAAAAATTTTCATTTTAAAATTTCGTGTTTTTTCTAACTTTGCAGGGTTATTTTTTAGAGTGTAACAATGTTCTACAAAGTTGTAGAGCAGACAATTACAAAAACTTTGATATATAGACATAAGGGGTTTGCTAATAAACATCACGAGTTATCGCGATTTTACGAAAAAAAGTTTTGAAAAAGTTGGTCGTCATCGATCATGGCCATTCATGGTCACCCGCGACAGACACGGGCGACGAAACAAAGAGAAACGCAAAAAGTAACTTTTTCAAAACTTTTTTTTGAAAAACACCTCTTTTTTCGCATGTTCAAAAATGGAAGGGGTCGTACCGCCCCTCCGTCACGAGATATCAAAAAACGGACCTCGGTTTCGTAATCAGGGACAAAAGTTACCCCTTAGGACAAAGTTTCACGCAAATCGAAGAGGGGTCGGGGCAACTTTTTCCGATTTCGTGTGAGTTGGTAGAGAATTACCCAAATCGAATTTGCAATCGAAAAGTGAATCTTTGATAAAGTGCACAATTTTCTAGTTATAGCCATTTTAAGTTTTTCAAAATAGTCGCAGTTATTCATTTTTTTTAAATTAGGCAAACATCCAAACAACCCACCATTTTCTAACGTCGATATCTCAGCAACTATAAATCCGATTTACAACGTTAAAACATGAAACATTTGTGAAATTTTCCGAACTTTTCGAAAACAATATTTTCAAAAATATATTGAATGTTTGGTCCTTTCGAAAGGTTAGTCTTGATTTGATTTTTTTTGAAAATACTGTTTTCGAAAAGATCGGAAAATTTCACGAATGTTTCATATTTTATAATGTAAATCGGACCAGAAGCTGCTGAGATATCGACAATAGAAAATGGTAGGTTGTTTGGGTGAGGCTAAGAAAACATCAATTTTCCTGTTTTTGAACCTTTGCATGGCAATATCTCAGCAACTAAGGGTCGTATCAACAAAGTTCAAAAAAGCAAAATATGGAGAACTTTCTCTGCATTTCAAATTATGTTTTTTCAAAAGTCGGCAAACATGGGCACTTATTTAAGAAAAAAATAATAACTGCGACTATTATCAAAACGAAAGTAATCTAAAACTGGCTATAACTTGAAAACGGTGCACTTTATCAAAATTTCACTTAAGTACTGAAGTAGAAATTGAAAAAAAATTGCGACCAACATTTCGATTTTTTGAAAAAAAATGTATTGATTCAAAAAATCATAAATCGGTCAAAGATTTTTTGCCCGCATTGGAAATTTCTGAAATGTTTGCATTTTATGTCCCCTTTAACATATCAGAAAATAAAAAAAATAAAAATATTGTTTTTTTTTGTAAATCAAGTTTTAGTGACACAAAGTGAAATTAAAAATCACCAATTTTTTTTACCGTGTATCATTTTTTTCTGTGTAGTCCATAGCCATACCTACAACTTTGCCGAAGACACCAAATCGATCAGAAAATTCCTTCAAAGATATAGATTTTTGAATTTTCATACATCATTTTTGAATGGACAACTGCCAAATTTGTATGGAAAATTATATGGACAAACTAATGATGCAAAATGGCTTCCTTGGGCATACGGAAGGCACCAACAAAGTTTCAGCCGGATTGAAAAATATAAAAATTAAAATTAAAGAAAAAATACCGATTTCGTAGAGAACTGCTCTATAGAAGAATTTGTGACATGTGAAATTATTTTATTTTTCGTTTTTAAAACTTCGCGTTTTACTCACTTTGCAGGGGTATTTTCTTTAAGAGACTAACAATGTTGTAAAGTAGACAATTACAAAAATGTTGATATGTTATCATAAGGGATATGTTTGTAATCAACACGAGTTTTTTAAAAAGTACATTGAAAAATGGTGCTCGGATTCGTGATCAGATTGGCGCAAATTGAAGAGAGGTTGGGGCAGCTTTTTCCGATTCCGATTATTTTTTGCGGTCAATCGATTTATTTCTCGGGCAAAAAGTGGTCCGTTAAGGGCCCGGCCCCGGTTCCTCTCCAAGCCAAGGTGGGCCAGTTCTCATTGATCTTCTCCCATCAGCGATGGATGCAGGTGAAGGTCTCACACACTTCTGCTAGGGCCTCAAAGACCAGCTCAAACCAATTCCGAAAAGGGCCAACAACGGGGGGCTGGACGGAGAGAAGGGTGGCGGGTGTAATTTTGAATTTTTAATTCGGACGCGGGAGGGCCTTCAAAATTTCGGTTATGAAACAATCGAGTTTTGAGCTTTTTTTGTTGTTGCAGTATTAATCGTGGTCCAAGCCCAGCCCCGGGTGGTTTTGGTTAGTTTGGAATAACAGCCAAAGTGCAACGGATCCACGGTGGGCGAGTTCGAATAGAGTTGCTATATTTGACTGTTTGTCTTTTCTCAGGTTTGATTTTGATCTCGTGATTGGCACGAGTGTCACCGAGTCAGGGATGTGTGATTTTTTTTTTCAACATCTTCGATAGCATATTGCATTTATATTTGATTTTGGTGTTTGTCCTATTTTCTTGAAATGATTAATTTTCAGAAATTGAACTTTTATTTAGAACAGTTTCCATCACTGCCCGAGTGCCTCCACCAATGTGGCCGTCGTCTTTTATATAGGAAGAAGTTGGTGACTTTTTGGGGTGTTTCAGGTTCATTGTGGCCCACGACGGCCTCAGCGGCAGCAGCTTCATTTTAATGACCCTGCGTCACGGTTAAGTGAAACGCATCAAACGGTGGCGTGGCATTCGCAGTTTGCCGACTTCGTTTTATGGCACGCTGTAATTAGTGTGTAAGGAAATTTGTTTTTCGCCGACGTAGATCTAGAAAATCTACGCACGTCGTTGGGTGGACTTTGAAACTTGGCTGAGAATGTTCTGAAGTTTGACGGTATCACGGTCATATTTAAAAACATGTTTTTTCATGAATTAGGTTCAACTTTGTACTTGGTAATCGAACCGAATGTAAAAAATAAACCAATAATAATAATAATTTCGAAAATATTCATGAAAAATATTTTGTACAAAAAAAATCAATTTTTTATCCTTTTAGTAATGATCATGTTTTTCTTCAAATAAACAGAATAACTTCCAAAACCTTTTGAGAAGTTTTCCAATACCCATAATAATATTAGTTTTTGTAATAATATTTGTAATACTATTGTAAGCAATCCCTTTCATTTAAACATATGCAGTTCTTTTAAAAAAGTTCGGCTCAAAAAATATTATAGCATTTTATTTTTATTTAGAAAAGCATCACATAGGGGAAATAAAAGCATTTAAATCACATTAAGCCGTTCGACCAATTCTCATAACTTCTACCGTTTTCCGCTATTAAATCAACGTTTTCAAATGTGTCAAAAATGATTAGTTGCTTGCTCACTTTTATTTGAGCTATTTATTACTTTGGAACAGTCAAAAACACTTTATTCAAGCTGTAATTCATGATCAAAGTGCTGATAGGCCGATAACAGAAATAGGCTGAGAAAGGGTATAGTTCCCCTACTTGATTGTCAAAATATTTTTGTGATTTTTTTTTATTCTTTCAAACATGAGCAGACTTTGAAAAATAAATTTTACTATCAAAAAATATTATAATGTTTTTATTTTATTTTTGAAACAAAAACCTGTTCTTGATTGTCGAAATATTTTTGAGAGTTTTACCACTCTTTTAAACATGATTATTCATAAAAAAATGTGACTTTTTAAATATTTTGGAAGTTTTTTTTTATAAAAAAACAAAACAACCTATTCTTGATTGTCATAATATTATTGTGAGTTTTTCCATGCTATAAAACTTGCGCGGTTCCTTAAAAAAAAGTTTGACTGATAAAATATTTGTTATGCTTATTTTTTTTAAATTTATTGTAGACTGACGCAATATTTTTGTGAATTTTTCCATTGTTTGAAATATGAGCTTTTTTTTTTAAAAAAATAGTACTTCTTAAATTTGTTGTAAGTTTTAATATTATGTTTAAAAAGGAACGAATATTTTGGTGGCTTTTCCATTCATTCAATTATAAACAGATCCGAAAAATGTAATAAAATATAGGTTGTTGACGATAAAATTATCGAGGTCTATCGTTATTGTAATCGATGTTCTGATAATTCTTTCGGCGATAATTTTTTCGACGATAATGGACGATAACTTATATAATATATATACAAAATATTTCTTAAATTGACTAAAACCAACCAAATTATCTTGAACTTGAATTTTCAAGCTTCCTGTCAGTAAATATTTTTTTTATAATATGGTGAGTTTTAAAGTGTAAATACCTAAGAAAATAACAAAATAACGTATTTTTTGGAAGTACTATCAAACGATTCGAAATTTTGCATGAATTTTCACTGTTTTAGAGTTTTTTTGAATGAAATACTAAAATTTTCACAAAATACCGTATTTTCTCGAAAATACTCAATTTTTTATAATTCGCAATATGGGTATCAAACGATTTTAAATTTTGCATGTATTTTAACTGTTTTATAGTTTTTTGCATGAAATATTTAAATTTTCACAAAATATATTCTTGAAAGTTCTCAAATTTTTAAATTCGCACTATGAAACGGTATCAAACGATCAAATTTTGCATGTATTTTAACACTTTTTTTTAATCAAATACTCAAATTTTCACAAAATATCGTATTTTCTCGAAAAATTCTATTTTATGATTCGCAATATGGTTGTCAAACGATTTCAAATTTTGGATGTATTTAAACTGTTTTAGAGTTTTTAAAAGAAAAGCAGGTAACATTTCGTTTTGTTTGATACCCATATTGAGAATAAAATTTTGTTTAGTATTTTCAAGAAAATGCGGTGTTTTGTGAAAGTTAAGTATTTCATTCGGAAAACCCTAAAACAGTTAAAATACATGAAAATTCCAAATCGTTAGATACCCATATTGCGAATCATAAAAAATAGTATTTTCGAGAACATGCGGTATTTTGTGAAAATTTCAGTATTTCATTAAAAAAAAAAACAGTTTAAATACCTGCAAAATTTTAAATCGTTCGAAACCCACATTAAGAATTTTTTTTTGTATTTTCGAGAAAATACGGTATTTTGTGAAAATTTCAGTATTTCATTAAAAAAAAACAGTTTAAATACCTGCAAAATTTTAAATCGTTCGAAACCCACATTAATAATTTTTTTTTGTATTTTCGAGAAAATACGGTATTTTGTGAAATTTTAAGTAATTTATTCAAAAAACTCTACAACAGTTAAAATACATGCATAATTTTAAATTATTTGATACCCATATTGTGAATTAAAAAAATTGGAGTATTTTCGAGAAAATACGGTATTTTGTGAAAATTTTAGTATTTCGTTCAAACAACTCTAAAACAGTGAAAGAGCATGCAAAATTTCTAATCATTTGATACCTATATTGCAAATTATAAGAATTTGAGAACTTTAAAAAAAAAATAGTATTTTACTTTGAAACATACCATATTACTAAGCTTAATGATTTTTCACGCTCAAAAAATTGCAAATTTCACGGGGACCTCAATTTCAAAACACCAAATTTCACGCAAGTTTTGCGGAATGAAAAATGTTAAAATAACTGTGAAAATCCTTTGTTTAAATCACAGAAACTAATTTTTATGTTTAATGGTATATGATTCTTCAATAAACTAAAAAATCTTTACTAAATTTGAATGCGACACAAAAAAAAATCTCCTAATTTTCAAAAAAAAAAAATCTTCCTGGTTTATGAATGGGGATGGGCTAAATTTCGAATCAAAATGTCATTTTAAATTTTATAAAATTTCATATAACAATCTTGTCCAGTCGAAACATATTTTTTAAAAGGGTTTTAACTCACTTTTCAAAAACTAAATTTAAAATCAATTCTAGATTTTTTTTGAATAAGTCCTATAAACATATGAAAGACAATAGCTTGAAGGACCTTTGAAAAAAATCAAGAATTTTAAAAAATAAAATAATTTTTAAACAAAATTGAAATTTTTATTCTAAATGAGAAAAGAAAACAAAAAAGAAGTATTTTTTAACTTTCACGGGAATTATCCACCCAAATAAACAAATATAGTTAAAATTAAACAGGCCGAACATAAACTTATATGTTTTTAAATGTGATTCTATAGATAAATTTTTTTGTTTGAATAAAACAAAGCTCAATTCTTTTATTTTTTTCCACTACCCCCTTCAAATAAAATAGCAGTAAAATTTTGAAATTTGTGTCCACTTTATTCATGATTGACTCTTAAATATTGATTGATACTGATTTTGTTTTCTAAATGAAAGTTACTTTTATAAATATTTTTTGGTTCATGGTTCTTCGTTCAGTTTAGAAAAAAATTAAATTAACATAAAGAAGTTTATTGCTAATGACAAAAATTTACATTTTCATATAAAAACCTTGTAAAATGAACAAAAAATTTTTTAGAAAAATTCCATAATGCTTGTTTTTTCATTATCAAATAATGCCTTATAAACTTTTTAAATTTAATGAATTTTTAATAATTGAACAAAATTCAAAACCCGATGCAAAATCGCTGAAATCAAAGTTTGAGCAGCTCTGGTGTTATGTTTTTTGATAGCAAATATAATTAAAACCAGCTTGTAGTTTCAACAAACCGCCCAATTTGGCGATACATTTTGGCAACAACCTTTTCGGTCCAATCGTCCAAATGTAGTGTGTTGTTTTTTTCGTTTGTTGTGCTTTACGATAACTGGCCCAGTTTCGTTCATATTTTCAAATGTATGCAATAAACTTTTCCGCACATTCAGCACAAAATTTGACATCCATTTGGTATGAACGATCGTCGACGATCGCCACCGGTGCCAGTTTCGCGTACGCCACTGAACACCATCGTCTAGAAACACACACACACAGACCGGAACATTACCCGTCGAGACACCCCTCCGATGGGTAGTCGTGGTTGTGCAAGATCTTCTTCCCTAGTCGCTAGTCGAGACTTGAAGACGACTTCTAGCGGAGATCACCCCGCGGCGGCGTCGGCGTTGAGAGAACGATCTCTCTAGCTCGAACTCCAAGGACGACCTGGCTGAACTTGATCTCTCTCTCGCGTCTGCGCCTCAGCCTCACACTCACGCGAGCTTTTCCGTGTGATCTGACGCCTCGCAGCGAGGATCAACGCGCGAGAGAAGGCTCTTGTGTCGCAGGTGGCCGCACCTGGCCGCCAGTTGCCGTTTCACTTTCGTTCGGTTCGGTGCGTTCAGCATCTCTCCAACGGTGTCAACTCCGCGCGCTGGTCGATCGGTCGAGTGTCCAGGTGTAGCTAGAACTTTGCCTGCGAATTCCCAACTCAATTTCGTTCGTCCGTGCAACTCGCTCGAGAAGAGATGATGCTCAAGATCGCCGCTTGCCCTTGATGGTCCGCGAGGAAGAAGTGCTAATTTTTTGCAGGTGGTCCACGCAGACAACGCTGCCACGCCAAGTGCCGCAAGTTGACCGTGAAGATCGTGCTTGCGCAGTTTTGGCGTTCAACTGACAGTCGGGCCGTGAAGATCAGTGCGTCGTTTGGGGGTCGTTTCTGCGAGTAGTGTTGCCAGCATGAGTTTGGCGGATAACTTTACGGACTTTGCGGCCGGGTCGCGGTTCGTGTTCCAGATGGCAGTCGAGGAGTACCACACCGGCCGGAACTGGTCCGGTCTGCTCGACCGGTACTGGCTGATCGTGGAGGAGCTGATCGCGGGTAAGTCCTCCAAGGGAGCAATGTGGGTCAATTTCGGTGGTGTTGAAATGTTGCTGCAGATTTTCGTTGTGTTGACCAAGTTTGGGCCGCGATGTTTACGAACCGTACAGAATGCGGAATTCGTTTTGGGGCTTGGGTTGGCAAACACACACTTGCTGGTGAAGATTGTGTGTCACTTTTCGTTTGGGCAAGGTGCTCGCTGGAGCGCGGCAGGTGACGCACAGCCAACTGGGTGAAAAGTGTCGAAAATTTTCAGATAAGTGCAAGACCTCAAGGCGACGAACCTTGACTCTAATGGGGGATGGTATCGAGTGTCGCCAATGTGGATCACACGTAGGAAGGTCCAAGTTTTTGAAACCAATCGGTGCACAGTGATTTCTGATAAGTGATTAAAAACCATCTTATATGTTTCGAAGCTATTTAAATTATTAAATCATAAGCAATCAAATTGAAAATGAACAAAGAGTATCATAAAATGCTTTACACTTTTAAATTTATGCGACTGTGAACAATAAGCAAAATATCAATGCATTTATGTAAATATTCTTTTCCGCTCTAAGAACCCTATTTATTTATTATTCTAATTAATAAAAAAATAAAAAAAAACTTCTACAATATAATAAATTTATAATATGTTTCAATTGAGTATTCCAGCTTTCTAAAATTAAATTAAAATTTAAGGCAAATTTTAGCTCCTGGATTTGTTTTTGGGAAAATTATGGAGGAAGGGAGGAGCCACTACCTTGAAATATAATTTGCATTGGCCACAATCAGGCCTGCCCAACCTCCAGCCCACAGGCCAGATCCGCGATGCTATTTGATCTGACATTTCAAGCTGTTGTTTTTAGTGTCTAAAAAAAAATAGATCGATTTTTCTCATTTTGTAACGAAAATGTAACAAGAAACTTTTTTTTAAATAAAATTAGTTCTAATCATTTCTAAAATAATACTTTTTAAAATTAATTGAAAATAGTTGAAAAAATGGCGCAAAATATTTATTTTCCTACTCTTTTTAAATTTGTGTGTGTTTGAAATCATTTTAAAATATTTGGTTCAAAATATGAGTAAAGGTGAACAGCAACGCAAAAAGTGCATTTTTTTTAAAGAAAAAAGATGTTAAAGCAGGGGTGACCAAAGTAAGGCCCGCGGACCCATTTTAAAATATCATCAAGGGTTTCCAGAAGCGTTTATTACTTGCCAGTCTGCCATTTAATTACTCAAATTACTGGTCCAAAATGATTAATTACTTAATTACTTTTCACAGCGATAAAAAATATTTAATTTAAATTTAAGAATTCATTTCTACGGTTCTAAACTAAATTATTTATAAATAGCTCATTCGATAGCTGTGTGTGTGTGCAACCAACCAAACGGGACCACGCGGCCACTTCTTACAAATTGAGTTGTTTCCATGTATTTTTTTTAGATCTTCATTCTATACATGCAAATAACTCGCATAAGCATTTGGAAGGTGTTAGCTCTGCCGAGCTTCGGTGACCCATTTCTACGCTGGCTAGCCGAGCGCGAGGTTCCTCAGCTTTTTCGACAAGCCCCGCCCTGAAGAACATTTGCACCAATCGGGTTCAAACGTTATTTAGAACTTCCGAACCCTTGTCAAATGGACAAGGACCCAGCGCGTATATAGTTGATAGTAACAGTATTCCTAATTCCAGTCTTAGCTCACCAAGCCGTGATGGCGTAGTGGTTAGCATTTTTGCTTACCAATCCAAAGGACGGGGGATCGAACCCCGACTCGAGCGACTTTGATTTTTCGTTCATATTCAGTATTTCAAGTATTTCTAAGTCTTAAACTTTCTCGTTGGGAGCAGATGGGCATCGAACCCAGGACCATTCGCTTACAAAGCGAACACCGTAACCAGTCAGCCACGGCCGCTCATAAATAGCTCATTCGATAGCTCTATCAAAAATTTCTATTTGGACATTTTTCGGGAAAATAGCACATTTTTAGGAAAGGCATAACAAATTAATCAATTCTAGATTAAATTTTCAAAACAACCTATCCCTCATGGGTTTCCTATGCAGATAGGACCTTTTGAAAATTTAATCGAGAATTCTAAAGTAGTTCTTGCAAAAAAAACATATTTTATTAATTATTTAATAAAAATGAATAGATTTCGGATTCACAAAAAAAAAACACTGGGAAATATATCATGGTGTTGCTTTTTGTTGTTAATCTGCTTCGATAAACAACATGATAAAAATAAATTTTAAGAAAGTTTTAGGAGAGAACTATGGTGAATAAGGCCTTCTACATACAGAACCAGTCTTTTTTAATCTTTGTTATTCACTATTATTTGAAATTAATAAAACAGATAAGTGCAGTGCTTCTGGGGACGCGCAGTCCTGTTTTTTTCGCGATAATTTTCGTATCTTTTGTGTGACTGTTTGTGCGTAATGTTCCGTCAGTGCAAGCGGATGGTTGTGTTTGTGTGCAAAGTGCCCTTTCTTCATCATCGCTGGTTGGAAGGCAATTTGACGGTTGAGTTCGTTAGTTTTACCCGAGCAGACGGAAATAACTTGGGAAGGTCAGTTTTTGATATTGTGAGAAGATCGAAATATGTTATTGGGATGATCGGATTAGTTGTTAAAATAACAAAAATCAATAACAAATATTTGTTCGAAGAATAACTTAAACTGTTATTATGTTGTTATTGCAATAACAAACCAATAACACAGAAGGAATCATGAAGGAATAACAAGATTTGTTATTTTGTGCGGAGAGGTGGAGCAGCATAATAACAAAAAATGTTATTGAACTGGTATGTCTCCATAACAAAAAAAGTTATTGTTTTGGTTTATTTGTAATTTGCAAATAAACCTGCAGTTGCCATAACTCCTCTGTACTAGTCAGGGCTGCAGAGTTGGGTACCTCCAAGCGACTTTGAATCCATACTTGAAGACAACTCCGACTCTGGATGCAGGATATGACGTCAACGACGACTTCAGCTCTCCAAAAATACCCGACTTCAGAGACTCCGACTCCAAGTAAAAGTTGCTGAAAATTTGCTGAATCCGATGCAGTCTCCGAGGTCTCACTCCAGCTCGAACTTCAACGTCAGCTCCGACTTCCTGGCTCTGTGAAAATAATAACAGTTTTTGTTATTCACACTTCAAAAATTCTCAATAAATAAATCAATTCCGTTAGGGAATATAACAAAATTTAAAAAAAAATAACTCTCAAAAGTTAATTTTATCGGATTAATTTTAGCTTGAAACCCCATTTCATGGTGAAATAAATGACCCCGATGAAATTGGTCAAAATTATTTCATAGTTCTAGCCAATTTTAGTAAAATCCCTTAGGGGGTATATCAAATAATTAAAAATATCAACTTTCAAAATTTCAACTTTTTAGAATAATTTTAGCTTAAGGACCCCATTTCATGACCAAAATAATGACCCCGACGAAATTGGTCAAAATTATCCCATAGTTGTAGCCAATTTTAGCAAAGTCCCTTAGGGGGTATATCAAAAAATTAAAAAATCAGCTTTAAAAATTTCAACTTTTTAGAATAATTTCAGCTTAAGGACCCCATTTCATGGCCAAAATAATGACCCCGACGAAATTGGTCAAAATTATCCCATAGTTCTAACCATTTTAAACAAAGTCCTTTAGGGGGTATATCAAATAATTAGAAAAATCAACTTTTAAAATTTCAACTTTTTAGAATAATTTTAGCTTAAGGACCCCATTTCATGGCCAAAATAATGACCCTGACGAAATTGGTCAAAATTATCCCATAGTTCTAACCATTTTAAACAAAGTCCTTTAGGGGGTATATCAAATAATTAAAAAAATCAACTTTCAAAATTTCAACTTTTTAAAATAATTTTAGCTTAAGGACCCCATTTCATGGCCAAGATAATGACCCCGACGAAATTAGACAAAATTATCCCAAAGATCTAAACATATTTAACAAAAGAAAAAATAATAACAGATTGTGTTATGGACACTTAGAAACTTTTCCATTTGTGCGATTTATGGTAATTTTATTCCTAAGTCAGTATACCGAACGAATAACAAATTTTGTTATAAGGAGATTTTTTGAAATGTATAACATTTCCTCTTATTAGCGTGTTATTAAACATTTTCAATATAATATCACTTCAATACCAAATGTTGTTATTTTATCAGAAACTGTTATTATTTGTTCTTCTTTATGTTGAACTTCAGGATAAAATAATAACACTTTTTGTTATTTTAACAGGATTTGTTATTGAAATATTATTGATTTTGTTATTACCGTCTGCCCGGGTACCGCGTAAAATAATATTTTGATTCATCAAGAACGTTGTGTGGTGTGCGAGTCTTTTTTTTGTGTTGAAAAGACCTTCCCATAGCTCCGTAGCTCGGAGGGCTCGACGTCGGTTGTTTGTGTGTTAAGCCCTCTCCATAGCATCGTAGCTCGAGAGGCAACGATAATCAATACCTCATCTAGCTAACAGAAAGAAGACCCAGGCAGACGGTAATAACTAAATTCATGCCATTTCAATAACAAATACTGTGAAAATAACAGAAAGTGTTATGGAAAATTCTTGCAAAATCCATTTCTGCATAAGAGTTCAATAACAGTTTATGTTATCATAACAAAAGTTGTTATTGGTCTGATTTTGGTTGAAAGCCAAAACAACTTTAAAATAACGTTTTTTGTTATGGACGAATACCACCAAATGTTATTGGGATGATCGGATTAGTTGTTAAAATAACAAAAAATAATAACAAAGATTTGTTCGAAGAATAACTAAAACTGTTATTAGTCTGTTATTACAATAACAATCCAATAACAAAAAAATCATAACGACGAATAACAAATCTTGTTATAAATAACATAAAATGTTATTGACCCAGTATTTTCAAATATCAAAAAATGTTATGCCCACGTTATTTCCGTCTGCTCGGGGATCGGAAGGCACTTGATGGTTGAGTTCGTAGCGTCGTTTCCGTAACAAATTTATGAATTAAATGGTTATATGATTAAAAATCAGACTACGCTATCATTGCAGCACTGCGTTTAACACCTCATTCTATAAATAAACATTATTTGGCTTTATCTTTCCACAGCCGGCTGTCTAAGATGAAACCATTTCATTTAAAATTTAACAACAGTTAAACGGGAAATGTCTCATCCGCAGCATCCGGTTGTTTGCCTTGAGAATAAAATATAATACCTTTCAACAAACACTATGATTTTGGGTCGCATCATCATCTCCTATGATGAATCCTGACCAAGCACCCTATCCTACTAACAAATTTTCAGGTTCTTGGCGCTTGTGGGGTGTAAGCACAGAGTAAATCAGCTGCCCTAGTAGCAACCTGCGCTAACTAACATTCCCGTGCCTTAAAATCGAGGTCTACAAACTGACATGGCGGGCGCCGTTGGTGGCCAATGACTGTTACCTATTCGCAACTGATCTAGCTTTAGCAATCATGGTGTTTTATCTTTTCAGCGCATTCATACATGCTGTTGATAAGAGAAACACCACTAGATCGTCGAAGCCTATAATCAGTAGTGCTGAAAGGATATTACGGTTCTGTTCAGCAACGGAGGCGCAACCATGGGTGATCTCTCATGCTCATGCTCATGCTCATGCTCATTATTTGAAATTAATAAAATACTGTTATAATAGATTATATATAAATAGTAAATAGTTTCGTTGAAGAAGTACAATTACAACTAAAAATCAATTACTTTAATTACGCAAAAATTACATAAATTACCAATTCATTACATTAAGTTACTCTCATTACCATGAATTACTAAGTAATTAAATAATTACTTAATTACCACCTAAAAATCAAAGTAATTATTAATTACTTGCCAGTCTGAGGCCTTGCTGGAAACCCTTGAATATCATTTAAAATGGCCCTTCGACAACCTAAAGTGCTTTAAAAAAATCAAAATTTATGTTATGTTTTGATCCTGAATATTTTGTTGAAAAATCTATCTTATTGAAAATTTTATGTGAAATAATGTAATTTCGGTAAAATTTTCATCAATCATTTTTAGAAATGAGTTATAAAACGTTCAAATTTGACTTAAGTATACTTATTTTAAAGTTATAATTCACTATTTTCTTACAGGCTGGATCTCAAACTTATGATGCACTTAGAAACCTTCCCCATCGAGATTCGAACTCATGACATTTGGATTATGAATCTAAATGACAAACATCTGATTAAGGCAGACCAAAATGTATTAATTTTTTAGTGAACTTGGATGAATGATTGTTGAAAAATCTTTTTTCACAATTTTTAAAAGTTTGTTTCACCCCTTTTGAAATATCTTTGGCAAATAATAAATAGAAATTAAATGAAAATACATGTGCATTAAAATGAATACCATTTAATTTCATTATATTTGTGAAATCACGATTGTCTTCAGCCAAAAAAAAGTTCAACCACCTTTCGACTTTGACCAAACAATTGTACCATAAACCAGGGTTGCATTGATAAGATTTCAATTTATTTTTGGAGTGCTATGGTTTCTCTCAAGATTATTATTTTTCCGTGAAATTTACCATCGCTAAGGTTGCTAATATCGTTTTTAAGAAGAAAAAATAGTTATTGTTAGTAAATTTAGTTTATAAACTTTTTAATTAAAAAGTCAAAACCTCGATCACAACTTTGCCTGAAATTCGATATAATTAGTTTTGTTAATAAAATCATCGATTCATATTGCATTTTGAACCGAATTCGAAACACGAAACAAAAGTTTTCACTTTTTATATGGAATTTGTTCTATTGAAAATGCCTTTAAATTTGAAGCTTATTTTTAATGATATTTCAAAACACATAATTTTTATTATTAACACAACTTATTTAACCTTTTCCTTATGAAAAACTGTCCAAAGAATCCGAAAATGCATTCTGTTTTCAGATTCGAAATCACGTTCATTAAGAAAATCATGACACTTTGAGAATATTAAAATAATGCTTTTCATCAACTATTTGAACTTGTCAAAATTTTATGAAAAGTTCTGCTTGAGGTACTTTGAACACTTCTCTACCACGGTCAGTATGTTTCTTAACCATTCCTTACGTATTTTAATTGTACTCTTCATTTTGCAGAAAAATCGCAAACCTATCAAAGTAACCCCGGCTATCAAAGTCACCCCGTTTTACGGTATATGAACTTGTTACAAAAATATTTACAGCGGTCTTATCTAATTTCAATGTTTGTTGAGACATGCAAATTGCAGTAAAAATCGTATGGATAATATTTATTGAAAAAAATTGGTTTGGCCCGCAAGCTCATGAGAGCTTCAAACTTGGCACGCCACTCAAAAACTTTGAGCACCCCTGAATATAAGTGAATTGCAAACCACAAAAACAATAACCATACAATTTTATACTACTTAAAATAAAAATAAATCAAATAAATTCATTTTTAGAGTGGTTTTTTTATATTTCTTTATTTTTTTACTATTGAGCAATTCGCTAAGATTTCTGTCATTCGTTTTTTTTTTGTAATTTTTAATCATGCTGATACTTTTTTGGTGCCTTCGGTATGCCATTTTTCATTTTTTTAAAATCAAGACTAACATTTCAAAATGGCGTTATATTAAATGTTTGGCCATTTGGAATTGTTGGTCTTGATTTAAAAAATATGAAAATATTGTTTTCGAAAAGATCGGAAAATTTCACAAATGTTTAATATTTTAACATTGTAAATCGGACCATTAGCTGCTGAGATATCAACGTTAGAAAATGGTGGGTTGCTTGGATAAGACTAAGAAAACATTAATTTTCCTGTTTTTAAACCTTTGCATGGCAATATCTCAGCAACGAAGGATCGTTTCAACAAAGTTCAAAAAAGAAAAATATAGAGAATTTTCTCAGCTTTTCAAAAATATTGGGCATGTGCACTAATTTAACAAAAAACAAAAACTGCGACTATTTTCAAAAAAAGTTATCTAAAAATAGCTTCAACTTGAAAACGGTTCACTACATCAAAATTTCACTAAAGCACTTTTTGATTGAAAATATAATTTTACATTGAAAAATGAAGTTGATTTTTTTTTGCGAACAGTATTTCGATTTTTTTTAAGGAAAATCAGCATTGATTCAAAAATGTATCACTCATACCAAGATTTTTTGCACATTTTGGAAATTTCTGAAAAGTTGGCATTTGATGTCCCCTAAAACACATCAGAAAATTTAAAAAATAAAAATAGTATTTTTTGCAAATCAAGTATTTGTAAAAATAAGTGACATTAAAAATCATCAAAAAAAAAACTTTTTACCGTGTATCATTTTTCCATTGTAGTCCTTATCCTACAACTTTGCCGAAGACACCAAATCTATTAAAAAAATCTTTCAAAAGATACAGAGTTTTGAATTTTCATACATCGTTTTTGTATGGACAGCTGCCAAATTTGTATGAAAAATAATATGGACAAACTAATGATGCAAAATGGCTTCTTTGGGCATACCGAAGCACCATAAAAGTTTCAGCCGGAATAAAAAAAATACAAAAATTAAAATCAGAAATAAGACCAATTTCGTAGAGAATTGCTCATCAAGTAGAAAGAAATCAAGTAGAAAAATGACGATTGGTTAGATGGTTAGAATAACACACCAATTATTGCTCAAAAATCGATGTGAAATAAAAAAAACATACCGATAGAAAATCAAATTTTGAAAATCAAGTCTATCTTTTTTAAAGATTTTTTGCTTGAGCATGACTCAGATGGACAAATGAATGATGAAAACTTTTTTGTACAAACCAAACGTGCATGCAAAGCTTGAGGAAAATCAGAGGCGACTCGTGCCCGAATGAAGTACCTGTTCAATGTTATTTATTTTTTATTCTTTATTATAGAGTTTTTCAGCCGGAGGCTGGTTCAACTCTTTTGGATGATTTGACTTCGTGCTTGAATTCGACCCGGTTACAATGTTGTTTTTAATAAATATTGATTATAGATCGCAGTAAATTTTTGAATCTTAATGTTAAAAAATGTTTTTGAAGCTTTTTTCTTTCCAATGGCTTTTATTTTCACGTTTTATTATTTTTAAACTATTATAATTTTCTGTTTATGCAAATAATTAATTACACTTATGATTAACCCTCTAACGCCCAGAGCTGTTTGCATATCGTAAAAATAGTAAATGGCTAAATTGTGGTACAATATTGCAGGAAATACTTTACTTTGACCCATAAACATCGAATTGGTGCAAAAAAGTTGAATTTGAAGTGGTGCACCAGAGCACCATCAGGAAGATGAGCAACTTTTTTTTTAAATCACAAAATCCCGTTTTCTTCAAATCTATTGGTTCAGTTGTTTGAAAATGCTTAGAAATGTGTTAAAAACTACTTATTCTTTGCTGTAAGACCATATTTCTGAAGTATGAATTACAAATTCAAAAATCTCTGCATTTTCAGATTTCTTTGATTGGCTCATTCAAAACTCACAAACAACCATTTTCATGAAAAATAAGGAAAATAATAAAACCATCGGTCTAATAACAATGTTTTTTCTTGTTTATGAATAGTCAAAACGTTTATAAACTTTTGTTTTGGTTAAAATAAGATTTTTCTGTAATTTAGAAAAAAGTGCTCCTAATTATTTTGTTGCTCATATGCCTAGGTGGTGCTCTGGTGCACCAAATGAAAAAGGTTGAAAAACACTCAAAATCGGTCCAAACTCCCAATGTTATTCACAAGGGTTCTTGTCCAAGGTTCAAATGATAGCAAAACATTTTTTGTTTCATAAAATTTTGTGTTTGGTAATTTTTACGGGCTTTTGAAAACAGGTCTTATTTATTTCCCTAAAATTTGCCCATTTTTGTTTACATTTCGTACTGTAACTTTGCTTGTGCATGACCAAATTTGATAAAATTTGGGGAGATGTTAGTATACATTCTACATGAACACCTGCAACTTAAAGCACAATGAAAAGTTGTGTCAGTTTCGAGATATTTGAGTTCAAAGTTTTGGTGCTCTGGAGTAACCATGGGCGGGAGAGGGTTAAGACTTTTATATCTCGTTAAAAAGTATTTTTAAGACTTAATCATTAGCGTGGCGAATGTGGAAAAATAGAGCAATCGCTCTGCCATCCTTATCGAAATTCAAGGGTAGTTATTGAATATTGTACTAAATTTCAAAACTATTCATCAGAATGTTCAGAAAAAATACCACATCCTTCACAAAGGAAAACTGTTTGTTGGGCTTTTTTAGGCCCAACTAATATTGAGCTAACTTGGTTACTATTTAAAAATTAAATTGACATTTTACTTTATACTTTTTAGAACACGGTCGTATCGCTTTTGATCCTTTGTCAAATTTTTAGAGAATTGAATTTACTCACTGTTATGTCCTCATGGTTTTGGAATTCAATTTCTGAATAAAAAGAAGGGCTTCTGATGTTAAAAACAAAACTATATTGACATGAATCCGAGATAATGAAAATATTTGTTTTTAGCATCAGTGAAAAAAAAGTTTTCAGAACAAATTCATGCTACAATATATGATAATAATATATTCAACTAGAGTGAACCGGACCAACAGTCTGAATAAACACAGTCGTTTTTGGAGCATTAAATGGCATCAAATCTTAAACTTTTTAGGACTGCATCCGCTTTAAATACAACCATCCTGAAAATAAAATAACGATCATGGTTGAATCTACTGTCATAATTCTTCTCATGTGTCCCGAGTCTGGAAAAAACACAGTACTTTTTTGTTTCAATTGTTTCAATTCAATCTATCAATCACACTATCTAAACTTAACATTACATCACTTTCCAGTAGAGCAAGAATCCACTAGTAACCAAGAAGATCGAAGAGGTTCAACGCGCGCAGTTGAACATTCCAGTTTTAAAACAAGCCATCACCAGTCTGCGCAAAACAGCCTGATGCCTAAAAGTGCGCCAAATATAGAGCAATATCTGTGGTGCTCTCGCGCTCTCTCATTTATTCATGCTCTCAACGTGCTGTCAACGCGCTGGCTTGTTTACCTTTTGCAAGCAGCTCCCTGCAGAGCTGAGCGAGCTAAGTCAGCTGGGGCCTGGGGGTGGCATTTCGCTCTCTCCCAAAAATGCTGTCAGTTCACGCTCTCAGATTGAACCAGATTTACCAACACATCGATAATGCCGCTGCGTATGAATAGGAAGCTCTTTACATGTGTTGATTTTTTTCCGTATGGAGATTTTTTCCCCGACGTTCAGAGGGTCGGTGTGAACGCGACGAGCATTTGCGCGTGGCCCGCCAGGCTGGCTCGCTTTAGTATTGGTGGGTTGTAAAGAGAGGTAAAGAGTAAAGGGTGGCGGGCCAATGCTTTTTTGGTGCATGCAGCGCTGCTGAACATAGGGCGTCGATTTTGTTAACGTATATTCAAACAAAAATTGTAATTGTATGTTGCTGGTTGAAAAAGCACCGCGGTACTTAAATAAAAAAATTATCCGCTTGAAATCGGCTACCTGTTCAATGAACAGGTTGAACAGGTGGACGAGTCGCCTCTGAGGAAAATAAAAAAATCTAGAATTTTTCATTTAGAAATGTCTTATATATTTTTTCTGCATTTCTCCTGTAGCGTTAAACTTTTTCTTCCATTGTAGATTTTTGTCATTCAATTCGTAAGGGATACTCAAAATCAGTTTTGTAATTTAATCTTAAACTTTTTCTGAGAAAGATAATATTAAAAAAAAACAAACAATTCTTTGAGATGAAAATAAAGAATCAAATTTATTTGTGTACTACCTACTGTACGAATTACGAGAACATTGCATTTCTCGCTTGCCTTTAATTTCAGGTGGTAGAAATTGTTCCTTTTTTCAGACCAAATTGTTGGAATTTCCCATAAAAAATATATTAGGAAACACAGGATGAATAGTAAAAATTGTTTATAAAAAAACTGTTAAATTTCTAATTATGCTCAACATAGTTGTTGAAATCATCAGTTCGTCGCTGTCGTGCTAACTTGTCGCACGTGCATTTTGGGCCAAATTGAGATAAGACCGCCATTTTGTGCAGCTCACAACACCTTTTGACCTTCACAGATCCTCAAAATTCGATTTCAATCCTGAGATAATAAATGAAACTCTTCATATGAAGGAAGTTTCGATCTTGTCGTGTTATCTTGACACACCCTGAAAATTGATATAAGTGCGACAATTGGTCACATGGATTTCAGGTCAGAACGCGTTTGACACAGGTACGAGCTCGACTACCGTGAACATTTCTAATTATAGCTAGGACTTCGGCAACCAAATTAAACCAAATTTCAGGACAATGCATCCAAACGGTCATCCAAATAAAACGTGTTTGTTATTGTTTACATTGCGTGATTTCGGTTTTGTTTATTCAACGTCGGAACGTCGAAAAGCGACATACATACTAGAGCTGTTAAAATTTCACTTTTCGTAGCCAGTTTTCATGCAGATTCTGATGAACAAGAGAGTTTTGCAGAAAGCAAAATTATGTGGTGGCTCATCCGATACCACTCCCTTACGTTGTTTTGCTCGATTTAGTACGGCATTATTTCACTCAATGAGCTTTGCCCACAAGCTTTTATGCTGAACAATGTTCCTCAATGCCATGGACAACAGTATTGACACTCAACACCCTCGACAATCATGCACATTTTCCGTACCCTCTCCGTTTTGCTGTCATTGTGTTTACCTGCTTTTCAACCCCTCGCACTGCTGTGGTGATTGATCTGGCCCAGCATCCTTCTCCTCCGTTGCCAGAGGCTCAGTTATTGACTCATTTCCCGCAGCCAACAGCACAGAGTCTGGTTTGTACCTACTCCTATTGTAGTGTGACTCGATGATGCAATGCATTCGATACACACGCCATGCATTGACCGGTGACTAGTGGTTAGTGGCTACTGCTAGCAGGTTAATCATTTGTCGTGATCACCTGTTATCTGAGCGCACAGTGAGAATATTTGTCTAAATTGTTTTTTATATAGTTGTTTGTTTCAATTTAAAAACTTAAATTTTTTCTGAACAATTACTCTTATTTTATTTTTTTTTGTTTTCTTCTTTTCAAAACTTTTTAAGATTTTATAGGTGATATTTTTATAAGTCATTAAAAATTAATCTGTGATACTGAATTTTCCCACTGTGCAACAGGGAAAAAAAGAATAAAAAAAAAAGAAAATAAGAGGTGTTGACGATTCCTGCCCCGCCGTGCGCACGGAACGGAACCAGTTTGAGTCGGGGTGGCTAATGTGGGTCAGGGTTAACCACAGACCGGGCGCTAATGTTAGCCGGGAAGGGAGCATATTCGGGAGATGCCGCACTTGGGGGTCGCGCGATTTCACGAAAGGGCGCGCTGATCTTGACTTTGGATCGTTGTTTGTTGCAAGCAATTTCACAGTTGCTGCATCTTTGTGGTTAGATTATAAATTGTAAATGTATTCTTAAAGAGGCTTAGCTAGTTTTTAAAATCAATCTTTAAAAATTAGATTTTAGCATTAATTTTTTAAGCTGTAATGAATATTACAGTATTCAAAAATTAAAAAATCAAAGTATTTTTTTTTGAAAATGGTGCAGTTTTGGAAATTTATTGTTTCGTTGTTGTTCAAAAAAGTACCAATAATTTCTTTATTATCAATTGAAACTTCAATCAACGCAATAGAAGTATTGAACAATACAGACAAAACAAGCGTGTGCAACAGCTGACATTGAACTCCAAACACAGGATGTTTGTTTGCCACTGCTTTCTATAGCCACTGGCGAGGGAAAGAGCGAGAGGGCGGCGGGGCTGTTTTGTACAACTTCCTCATTGTACAAGTGGCAAGCTCGCATCATGAATGAGCTAATGAGGTGCGATAAAAAGGGGGTGAGAAAAGCTTCAATGGGTAGCGTATGAAAGGTGCACTATGCTGTAAGCTTCTCATATCAGCTGAGCTTTTGTGATGAAACTTTTGATGTTGCTGTTTTGAGTTCTTACTAGAGAGCAATTCGTGGTTGCCATTTCATTAGGGCACATACATTTTTTAAACAAGAGTGTGTCCCTTTCACACCTTATGTAAACTGTCATTTGAGTGAAAGGGATACACTATTGTTTACAAAAGTTATGTGCCCTTTTGAAATGTTAGGCTCCAATTCTCCGAGATTTCGGTCGTTCGATTTGTTTTGTATTTTTTATTCGGGCTGAAACTTTTTTGGTTCCTTCGGTATGCCCAAAGAAGCAATTTTGCATCATTAGTTTGTCCATATAATTTTCCATACAAATTTGGTAGCCGTCCATACAAAAATGATGTATGAAAATTCAAAAATCTGTATTTTGTAAAGGATTTTTTTGATCGATTTGGTGTCTTCGGCAAAGTTGTAGGTATGGATAAGAACTACACTGGATAAAAATGTTACACGGTAAATTTTTTTATGATTTTTTAGTTTACTTTTTGTCACTAAAAATTGATTTGCAAAAAAAACACTATTTTTATTTTTTTATTTTCTGATATGTTTTAGATGACATCCTAATGCCAACCTTTCAGAAATTTCCAGGTTGTGAAAAAAAACTTTGACCGAGTTATGAATTTTTGAATCAATACTGATGTCTTCAAAAAATCGAAATATTGGTCGCAAAAATTTTTCAACTTCATTTTCCGATGTAAAATCAAATGTGCAATCAAAAAGTACTCAAGTGAAATTTTGATAAAGTGCACCTTTTTTAGTTACCTATTTTTAGTTACCTTTTTTGAAAATAGTCGCAGTATTTCATTTTTTTTTAAATCAGTGATCATATTTGAGATATTGCCATGCAAAGATTTAAAAGCAGGAGAATTTATGTTTTCTAAGTCTCACCTAGAGCGTCCAATTTCCCGTCCCGGGAAAATAATTCCCGGGAATTCCCGGGATTTCCCGTAACAAAATATTCCCCGTTAAGTTATAAATTTCCCGGGAGTTCCCGAAGTTTTAGCGGAAGTATACGTTTTCTTAATTTTTTGGACCCATTTTTTTTTAAATGCTCTGGAAAAATGGAGGAAATTCAATTTAATATCAAGATTTATTTCTGATAATATTAAATTGTGAAGCAAATGTAAATAGACCTTGCTTAATGAAAATAACGATTACAATTCAGATAATTTGTTTAAAGAATAATTTATAGAATAAAGAATATTTAAACACTTTGCCGCCAAAGCAAAATTGAGATTGTTTACGTTTTTGTTTACCATGATCAAATTAGATTAAAATTGAATTGGTTTCATTAAATTTTTCAAATAGGGTTTTGCAAGAAGAATTACTTCAATTCGTTAAAAAAAAAACAATTTAAAGTAAAAGAATTATGGAGCACTGGTGCAACAATGAGTGTAAGAAGGTTTAACATGAAAGAAATGGAAGAGTGGTAGTGGAATGATGACAATTTAATGTTTTCGTTCTATGAAAAAACGTTTAATAGAAGTCAATTATAAACCTGAAACCAAGTGAACAAAAAACCTTAAAAAATCATTGAAAAACTACAACTCAAAAACGAGAAGTTAGATTTTGAGGAAAAACTAAAAAGTTTAACAAATTTGTTCAAGAACTTGGTTTCGAAATGTTATTTGCTATGAAACAAACAGTTTCTGAATGATTTTATTCGTTTTAACCTAATGTGTAAAACCATACTCACTCAAACTGGTCACAGAAGCAAGTTTTGAAGAAATTTTAGGATTATGGAGTATGGATTCATTTTACTTACTGTCCAAACACTTTGATGAAAAAATACATCTCAACAAAAAATACCAGAGATCATTTTTTGATTTATCATACGATTTGAGCTTATAAAATAAGATTTTTTTTTTGTAGTTGCATAAATTTTTACATGCAGTCAAGCTATTAGTTGATCTTTACACTTATTTTAACCATTAAAGTCGCTGTCCTATTAAATTTTAATGCAAAATATGATTCAGAACCAAGATTAGAACAATTTCAATAAATTTAAAATTTCCCGGGAATTCCCGGGATTTCCCGGGAAATTGGTTGAAAATTTCCCGTTTCCCGGGAAATTTGTAACCCCGGAAAATTGGACGCTCTAGCACCCCAACAACCCACCATTTTCTAATGTCAACTAAAGGTCCGATTTTCAATTTTAAAATATGAAACATTCGTGAAATTTTCCGATCTCTTTCAAAACAATATTTTCAAAAATTTCATAAATCTTTGCATGGCAATATCTCAGCAACTAAGGGTCGTTTCAACAAAGTTAAAAATTGCAAAATATAGAGAATTTTCTCAGCTCTTCAAAAATAATAGGCAAACATGTGCACTTATTTAAAAAAAATGAAAAACTGCGACTATTATCAAAAAAGTTACCTAAAAATGGTTATAACTTGAAAACTGTGTACTTTATCAAAATTTCACTAATGTACTTTTTGATTGCAAATTCGATTTTACATCGAAAAATGAGGCTGAAAAATTTTTGCAACCAGTTTTTCGATTTTTAAAAAAATCAAGTTTTAGTGACAACAAGTGAAATTAAAAATCACTAAAATTGGTTTTACCGCGTATCATTTTTTTAAAGTTTAGTCCCTATCCATACCTACAACTTTGCCTAAGACACCAAATCCATGAGAAAATTTCTTGAAAAGATACAGATTTTTGAATTTTCATGTATCATTTTTGTATTGACAGCTGCCAAATTTGTATGGAAAATTATACGGAAAAAACTAATGATGCAAAATGGCTTCTTTGGGCGTAAGGCACCATAAAAGTTTCAGCCAGATTAGAAAATACAAAAAATTAAATTAAAAATAAAATACTAAGAATTGCTCACATATATTTGGGTAATTCTCTACCAACTCACACGAAATCGGGAAAAGTTGCCCCGACCCCTCTTCGATTTGCGTGAAACTTTGTCCTAAGGGGTAACTTTTGTCCCTGATCACGAATCCGAGGTCCGTTTTTTGATATCTCGTGACGGAGGGGCGGTACGACCCCTTCCATTTTTGAACATGCGAAAAAAGAGGTGTTTTTCAATAATTTGCAGCCTGAAACGGTGATGAGATAGAAATTTGGTGTCAAAGGGACTTTTATGTAAAATTAGACGCCCGATTTGATGGCGTACTCAGAATTCCGAAAAAACGTATTTTTCATCGAAAAAAACACTAAAAAAGTTTTAAAAATTCTCCCATTTTCCGTTACTCGACTGTAAAAAATTTTGAAACATGTCATTTTATGGGAAATTTAATGTACTTTTCGAATCTACATTGTCCCAGAAGGGTCATTTTTTCATTTAGAACAAAATTTTTCATTTTAAAATTTCGTGTTTTTTCTAACTTTGCAGGGTTATTTTTTAGAGTGTAACAATGTTCTACAAAGTTGTAGAGCAGACAATTACAAAAAATTTGATATATAGACATAAGGGGTTTGCTTATAAACATCACAAGTTATCGCGATTTTACGAAAAAAAGTTTTGAAAAAGTTACTTTTTGCGTTTCTCTTTGTTTCGTCGTCCGTGTCTGTCGCGGGTGACCATGAACGGCCATGATCGATGACGACCAACTTTTTTAAAACTTTTTTTCGTAAAATCGTGATAACTTGTGATGTTTATAAGCAAAACCCTTATGTATATATATTAAAATTTTTGTAATTGTCTGCTCTACAACTTTGTAGAACATTGTTACACTCTAAAAAATAACCCTGCAAAGTTAGAAAAAACACGAAATTTTAAAATGAAAAATTTTGTTCTAAATGAAAAAATGACCCTTCTGGGACAATGTAGATTCGAAAAGTACATTAAATTTCCCATAAAATGACATGTTCCAAAATTTTTTACAGTCGAGTAACGGAAAATGGGAGAATTTTTAAAACTTTTTTAGTGTTTTTTTCGATGAAAAATACGTTTTTTCGGAATTCTGAGTACGCCATCAAATCGGGCGTCTAATTTTACATAAAAGTCCCTTTGACACCAAATTTCTATCTCATCACCGTTTCAGGCTGCAAATTATTGAAAAACACCTCTTTTTTCGCATGTTCAAAAATGGAAGGGGTCGTACCGCCCCTCCGTCACGAGATATCAAAAAACGGACCTCGGATTCGTGATCAGGGACAAAAGTTACCCCTTAGGACAAAGTTTCACGCAAATCGAAGAGGGGTCGGGGCAACTGCTGTGTGAGTTGGCGGAGAATTACCCATTTTTTTTTCATTTTTTTTTTGTGAAATGACAAGAAAACCTTAAAAAGTGTCTTTTAAAAAGTACATCCCCTCAATGCTAAATTTTAGACAAGTTTAGATTTTGATGTTTTTTTTTTTAATATTTTAAAAATTATTTTTAAGAAAATCCTACCAACTGGGGACAATCGCGACTACAGTCTGAAAAGGGACAAAAGATTTAAGAAATCAGAATATTATGCAAAAAATTTGCTTCTGCCTTAATTCATTACATTTGATCTGGTAAGCCTTAGAAGGCAGTGCTTGAAAATTTATAAAATATGTTTTTTCTTTCAAATTGGTGGTTCCTTGGCCAAAACAATTAGACCCGTTTTTTTCTGTTTGGCCATTAGGGTGACCTACATCGTGCTAGAGTGGTGCAAAAAATGGGAATTTTCATCATTTTTCGCAAAATCGACTTTAAAAAAAAAATCATATCACCGCGTCATTTCATCCGATTTTTGCTGTCTCAGACGAAAAAGAAAGGTGATTGGTTTGGATATTTGAGAAAAATAATAAGAAGTTTCAAACATCTAGCTTAACATTTGAAAAAGTCGTATGAAAACTTAAAATGGAATTTGACCGTGTCTGGACCAAAAAGCCTATGTCTTTATATTTGTATCGGATTCCTCGGAAAATTTCACATGACATATCAAAAAATTGGCGATGTTGAACCGTACGTTTCCGAGATATGATTTTTTGAAAATAAAAAAAACTGAGTTTTTCGACGCGCCACGCGCAAAAACAGGAAAATGACGAAATCGGCCAAAAATCGAATTTTTTCACTAAAACTGCGATAACTTCAACATTTCAGCGATGACCTGTACATGTTTGGGTACCAAAAGTTGCGGCTTTTCAATTTGGCGTGTGCTCTTTCAGAAAACCCTGCCAAATTTTAAACGAAAGTACCATACCACCAATCCTCACACTTAAATTGTCCACGTAGATTTTGGCTTACCCCTAATTAGTTTTACACGGCGTGTTTTCTGGGCAACCTTAAGGAGAAAAAATAGTCATCGCTACTTTCAAATGTGTTTTAAAGGAAATTCTCTCAGCTTTCCAATGCTTCTAAGAGCGAAATGTTTCATCGAGAAATTTCTGAGATATCTTTATTTTAAGTTTTTTGTTTTAAAATCCTTCATCAATTATACGAAACTTTTTATTAACAGTTCAGGAAACTTGTCAAATGATGTGTTTTATGTGTCATTTGATCATCAAAATGTGCATAATAAGACAAGTAACAACTTTGTAAAAGGTTGCTAAATATTTTGAAAATTAAGTTATAACTGAGTTTTTGAATATGCCGGATTCATTCCAAAATTAAAATCAGAAAACCGTATTAAAATATATGTTTACTAGAATAAATAGATTATTACATAATTTTTGTGTACAAATATCAGCCGTCTGCTCTGATTTAGCTTGGATTTAGCTGATACAACCGAAATTTTTGCATGTTTGAGATTGTTAAGGGTAATTAGATTTTTATGAATAAACATCATATTTCCTTAACCAAACATTAACCAGTTGCATGGTTACCAAAACATGTTAATTACACGAAATTGAACTTCAAATTACTGTGTAGAGTTTCAGGGGAAATACTTTTTTTTATGTATGAAATGATCAAGTAATCAGCAATGTAATCAAAGTCTTATCTGTTTTAAAAACGTTTTACAAGTATCTTGAGTTTTGTTGAAATAGATTGTAATGGAGGCTTCTGTTTGATTTTTTGTTGAAATTAATATTTTGTTTTTGTTCAACCAAAAAAATGTTTGTGAATGTGTTGTCAACATAATCAGTTGAAACACACGAATTTTATTGGTACTTTCAAAAGCATTTTCAACAGTAAAACATTTAAAGAAATTATATTTACTTTATACTCATTAAAATATGACTTTTGAAGCATGCAACAGTAATTTGTAGTACATTTTCGATTT
This sequence comes from Culex pipiens pallens, assembly GCF_016801865.2. Classification (NCBI taxonomy): domain Eukaryota; kingdom Metazoa; phylum Arthropoda; class Insecta; order Diptera; family Culicidae; genus Culex; species Culex pipiens. The sequence goes on from NC_068939.1 coordinate 19,105,053, forward strand.
TAAATCATTATTCCAGTTAAATTTTCATTTAAATACGGTTTTATGATTTTAATTACTGAATAAATCCAACAAATTCAAAACTCAAAATATAATTTTCAAAATGATTAGCGATTTGAAACCTTCTACAAATTTGTTTCTTGTCTTATTTTGCACATTTTGATAAGTAAATGACACATAAAACGGGTCTAGCTCATTTCCCCGAATGACATTTCCCCGAATGCCATTTCCCCGAATATCATTTCCCCTAATTGGTCACATCCCCGAATACCACTTCCCCTAATCAGCCACATCCCCGAATGCCATTTCCCCGAATATCATTTCCCCTAATCGGCTATATCCCCGAATGCCATTTCCCCTAATCGGCCATTTCCCCGAATGCCATTTCCCCGAAGTGACACTTACGCCAATTGCCGTTTATTTAAATTTAAAATTACCCGAATTTGCATATCCCCTAATCATCATTTTCGCTTAAGCCTTTTTGCATGACTAACAGTTATTTTTTTGCTCAATTTTTCTCAGCATTTTCGGGTATGTTGTTGATTAAATGTTGTAAATTGGGTAGTAAAGCCCTTTGTCATTTTTTATGAACAACGGTAAGAAACACGATTAATAACCATTTCTGATAACTTTTTTTTTATTTTTATGCAAAAAAAAGTTATTGACAAGACAACATTTTTTCGATGGATCAACTATGACCCCCTGGATCGAGCTGTCAAGTAGAAGCTTTTCTGCCAAGAAGTACCGTGAAGTGAATTTTTAGAAATTGAATTAAAAATCCATTTTAAATCCTTTGCGGTCGTTAAAAGGGTCATTGTACTTAGTAAAGCTTATTTTTCTTGTGAACAATAATATCACAAATTTTAGCTTAATTTTAGGACCCAATTACTAGATTTTTTGTTGTTCAATTAACATTTGTATTCAACCGCATGATTAGATGCTGTTTTTGAGAAATTTGCAAGGATTTTTTTTCGAATTTTGTTCAAGAACGCAAAAATCGAACAAATAGATACATAAGGCTGGTACAAATTTAATTGAAGTTTTTGTTGATTATACTTTTCGCCAAATCCCAAACCAGCAATGTGAATATAATGATCAGTATGAACGGGGTTCTACTCATACAGGGTACTACGAAAATCGCACGGTATGATTTTGAATCATAAAAAATAACAAAACTTCTATTGCATTATTACTATCATGTCTATAAGAAAAAGGTATTTGTTTTGAGAATATATAAAAAAAATCATTGTATTTGAATGAATAGTACCAAACCTTTCAACACCCTTTCCCCCCTAAAATGCTACGTCTGTTCTGAATGAAGCCAAAAAGAAAGTTGATCATTCAAGGCCAATACGAACCTTTCAAGAAATATTATATGTAGTTTGATGTGATAAAAATTGCCATCATTTTTTTTCTTATACAGTCGACTCTTTGGCTGTCGATCTTCTCGACATCAATAATTCTCCATCTATTGATGAATTCTTCAGTCCCTTCAATCTGCATACTTAAATTATCTTCATTCCTCGATATTTTCCCTTGCTTGACGGATCTCTTCCTCGACTGTCCCTTGGATTCTGTTTGCTTTAAAAATCTCTTCCGGTTGCCAATAATTTCAGTTTTCATGGCTTGCATAGACATTTTTCTTGGCGAAACGAAGTTTTAAAGGGTGTTTGACATTAGTTTGTTTTTGTTTGATGGACGTTGCCATGATTCTCTTCCTCGACGGTCCCTTGGATATTGACAAGCAGAGAGTCGACTATAAAATGCTATTTCCCCAAACGCGGTCAAGCCGAAATGCCCGGTGCCCAGGAGCGCGCGCGCTCCGGGGCACCGGGCATTTCGGCTTGACCGCGTTCGGGGAAATGGCGTTCAGGGAAATGACTATTCAGGGATATGACTAATCGGGTAAGTGGCATTAGGGATTGTGGCCCATTCGGGAAAATGGCATTCGGGGATGTGGACGATTAGGGAAAATGGGAAATTCGGGTAAATGGAATTCGGGGAAATGACTATTAGGGGAAGTGTCTTTTCGGGGAAGTGGCATTCGGGGAAATGTCCCTTCGGTAATATGGGTTTCGGGGAAATGTCATAGATTCCATAAAACACATATTTTGACTAATTTCCTGAACTTTTTTTAAAAAGTTTTCAATAAATGATGAAGGATTTTAAAACAAAGAACTTAAAATAAAGATATCTCAGAAATTTCTCGATGAAACATTTCGCTCTTAGAAGCATTGGAAAGCTGAGAAAATTTCCTATAAAACACATTTGAAAGTAGCGATGACTATTTTTTCTTGATAAGGTTGTTCTGGAAAACACGCCGTGTTTTGTTAAAATGTCGACTAACCTAGATTCGATTATAAATCGTTATAACCCAGTTAACACACCTCGTTTTGCCACTCTAAACTACCCTCAAAAATATCTCCTGGACACGTTCCTGCGCCACTAATCGCTGCTACTACAAGCCGCTGTAATCGATCCAAGCACAAACAGCAGAAAAAAAGAGGAGGTTTTATCATTTCTCAACCCCCGTCGTCTGCGCTACCGGCTGGTTCGCTATTGTTGGTTTGCCCAAACACTTTCAACAGCGCTCATTCGATCGGGTACGTTAAAATTTGGTCCGGTCTAAGCCACCGACTAATTTCACAACTTTTTCTGAAGCGTGCGTTCCACGGCCGGGGACGTTCGGTTTTGATGCCTTAGTTTGGAACCAGAAAATTAAGGTTTGGTTTTGGCAGTTTGCTGAATTGTTTGAGAAACTACTTTCGCCGCCAGTAGTTGATCCTGGGAATCGGGGGGAGGTGAACAAGTTTTGAACCTGAATTGTAGCTAGGGGCCTTGACGGCACCGAGTTGCAAATTTAGGTGAAAAAAAAGTGTTTGAAGTGATGTTTTTTTTTGTTTTATTTTATCTGTCGTAAAACATCTGGTTCTAGAGTGTCTATGACCTTCCTATGGAAAGGTCAAGCTCAATGCCAATGAAGACGCTCAATAGCTGGGAAGCCACTTCCTTCCTGGTCAAATTTGCCACTTTCAATGTCTCGCCACCGTCGCCATCGTTACGGGAGATGTCATCTCGTTAGCTAATTAACCAATTGTTTGATTACCTCCGAACTTGGTCTGACCCAAAGTTCCAATTAAGTCGTTTCCGTGGGCACTGCTCTGCTGTTGCTTCGCCTGGCCGTTTTTGCAAAAGATTCCCAAACGCCGTCCAACCGTGGGCATCAACCCGTGCACAAGGGTGAAGATTAATCACCTGCTCGAGAGTCTTCGTACGGTATACCCATTGATAGTTTAGGTGTCTCTGTGAAATGCTGGGTCCATCCGTCGATTGAATCGATTGTTGACCATTGTCAAATGATCGTGGACTTTTGGTGTGAGTTAGTCACGCTATAGAGAATTTGCAGCAAAGCTAAAAGACACATGTCGCCACCTATGAACAAATAGCGTAAACCTATGATTTTTTGAAAAAAAATGTTTTTTCACCTCATAGATCTAGGGTTTTTTCTCAAAATTTATTTTCCCTAAAAGAGCATGCAGCTAGCAACATCTAAACTTAGAAACATGTACCCTCCCTGTAAAGGCTAATGAATTGATCTCAGTTGAAAGGTTCTCCAAATCTCTGAATTGCAAATGTAACATCCTGGAGCAGAACTGTTAAATTCTAATAAACACCAATTGAATTGAATTGAAATGTTTTTTCACCTTCAAAATCTACATTTTTTATAAAACTTATGCCGGATTCGGATAAGAAAAATTATTTCCAACATTTTGGTGTACAACTTTCCAATATTTGTTTAATTTTTCTATGATAAAACTGTATATTTAGAAAAAGATAGTAATTTCGACTATTTGGCAAGAAAGTCTGTCAAAAATCAATAAAAATGGTTGAATATACGTTAACACATCTGTTATCAACTATATAACTGGTTGTTTCATTGATATACACGGGGAAACTAATTTTTTCGTGTTCCAAAACAAGTTTTTTGAAGAAAAAGTTCACAAATTTTTGTGCGCCCAAAAATTGATGTTCATTATTTTAAAGCAAAAAAAAATTCTCGTCTTTTGCAACCAGTTTCATTAAGATTGATGCAGGGAATCATGAGAAATAATCGATTTTGTTCTTCAATCCGGCAGAAATGCATACGATTTTAGTCAAGTAACCTCATTTTGGCGCCACCTACATTTGAAACACAGTCGCGCTGCAAAACCTCAATACCTAGAGAGCGTTATTAGGGGCCCCAACCACCAGAGTTTGTTGGAGATTTTATGGACTCAACAGAGCTTTAGAAAGCTCAGAACATGTTACATGAAATAAACCGCGAAAATGGCTGATTTCCTCAAATAGTGACGTTTCTGCAAAATTGACTCATTAGAAGCTAAATCTCGTTTGAACTTCAAAGGCGCAGTGCCATCTCCTCTATCAACCAATCACGCTCATGTTTGGAACGTGGGTTTTCCCCCAACTGCACTGTGAACTGGAAGAAGCGCTGATTTTGTGCAGATTTAGCCACACCAGAAGCTCTAATTTGAAAGTCACTTTCTGGAATCTGCCTACAGAAGGAGCGCGCCGTTACATCCGGAGCTGTACTCGAGATGACGGCAGTACTTGAGGCTCGTCAGATTTGTTGTTTGAGCACTTTGCTTTTAGAACACGATTTTATGGTTGAAATTGTTGGGCAAACATTGCATTGCAAACCAACTAGGACCAAGTCCTGAGATCGATGATTTGGCGATTAATTTTACGGAACACCGTATAACTTGGTGAATTATTACCCTTCAAGAATATATATTTTGTTGAAATGAAATTTGAATAGGACTTTTTTTTGGTCTATGTCGACGTGATTGTGACATTTATTCGCACGTTAATATTTGACGTTTCGAGAAAAATGCGTTTGACCTCCAATGAATAAAAATTAGAGCACGTGAGAGGCGAGAGAAGAAGAGAGCAATCTGGGCCGAACACGATACTACTCTCGGGTAGTAGAACCGAACGTTAACTATTAATAAAGCAGTCTCAACTTGAACTACAACCACGAAGGACGTATTCTGTAAAGCTATCCGAAAAAGCACTCTTTAAACCCCAAACCCAAGTTAAGCTACGGTTCTGGTTAAGGACGTGTAATGTAGATAATAACAAGCACTTTTTGTTCGACTAACCGTTCTATTAATTGTTCCGAAGTTTGGTTGAATTGGGTCCCAAGTTATAATTGAAAATGCTTACAGTAGTCGGGCATGCACGTGTGACAAAACGTACTCTGACTAAAATTCGATTGCCCAGTTATCGCACTTCAGCAATTTTCAGGGTGTGTCACGAGATAGCACGATCAGATCGAAGCTTCTTTCATATTTTCATTTTTCCGGATGTTGTTGAATATCTCAGGCTTGAAATCGAATTCTGGGAATCTGTGAAGGTCAAAAGGTGCAGCATAGAAAGCTGTACAAAATGGCTTCCTTAACTTCCTTAAATACAAATTTGAAAATTGCCCTCTCCGATCCTGCTCAAATTTGGCAGGGCTGTTGATACTTTCAAAACATGCAAGAATCCCGAATTTCGTCCAAATCGGACCACTCCCTCAATTTTGGTACCTCCCCAAAAAATCGACTTTTTGGCTATTTTCAAACGGCGATAGCTCAGGAACCACAAATCTTAGAAGGTCGGTCTTAAGCTCAATTTTGAAGGAAATTGGACGTAGAATCCATTTCTGTGATCAAAAATTCGATTAAGATGTTTTCCTACCTGTATTGCGCAATTGAAAAATTTAAATGGGCGTATCTCAAAACAGCCCTATTTTTTTTTATTTGACCACACCAGCGCATTCCCCTGCCGATTTTACATGAGATCTAAATCAGCTTCATTCGTCGCATTTGCTAGAATCACCGCTTCTGTGTTTTATGTTTTACCGTCCCCTAAATCATAAAATAAAACAAAAATACTGATTTTGGGAAATTAAATTTTTGTGAAAAAAAAAGTTAATAAAAATACACCAGAGTCGTGTGGTGTTCGTGGGGGAGATCGGTGGGCGAATCGATTTCTGTAGTTGAGCCGGTTGTTCGCGGTTCGGACTGGACAAATTCGTGGTTAAGTTTGTTGCAAAGAAGTCGTGCGCGAATAATTTCATGAAATCGATTGAAACAGTTCGGTGTATCAGCACTATTTGAGGTTTACATGATAACGAATAATACGTTACTAAAAATTTCATTTCGTTTTGAAAGCCCTTCCCATAGCATCGTGGCTCGGATGGCACGCTCACGGTAAGAAGTAAAAAAATACGGGATTGAGAATATAATTGAGCAGTTCTCTACGGAATCGGCCTTTTTTCTCCAATTTTATTTTTTGTATATTTTTTATCCGGCTGAAACTTTTTTGGTGCCTTCGGTATGCCCAAAGAGGCCATTTTGCATCATTAGTTTGTCCGTATAATTTTCCATACAAATTTGGCAGCTGTCCATACAAGTATGATATGTGAAAATTCAAAATTCTGTATCTTTTGAAGGAATTTTTTGATCGATTTGGTGTCTTCCGCAAAGTTGTAGGTATGGATATGGACTACACTGAAAAAAATGATACACGGTAAAAAAAATGTTGGTGATTTTTAATTTCACTTTTTGTCACTAAAACTTGATTTGCAAAAAAAAACTATTTTAAATTTTTTTTTTATATGTTTTAGAGGACATCAAATGCCAACTTTTCAGTAATTAACAGAATGGGCAAAAAATCTTTGACCGAGTTATGATTTTTTGAATCAATACAATTTTTTTTTCTTCAAAAAATCGAAATACTGGTCGATGTAAAATTGAATTTGCAATCAAAAAGTACCTTAGTGAAATTTTGATAAAGTGCACCGTTTTCAAGTTATAGCCATTTTTATGTAACTTTTTTCAAAATAGTCGCAGTCATTGATTTTTTAAAAATAGTGCCCATGTCTGCCCACTTTTGAAAAAAAATATTTTTGAAAAGCTGAGAAAATTCTCTATGTTTTGCTTTTCCGGACTTTGTTGATACGAACCTTAGTTGCTGAGATATTGCCATGCAAAGGTTTAAAAACAAGAAAATTGATGTTTTCTAAGTCTCACCCAAACAACCCACCATTTTCTAATGTCGAGATCTCAGCAACTAATGGTCCGATTTACAATGTTAAAATATGAAACATTCGTGAAATTTTACGATCTTTTCGAAAAAAATATTTAAAAAAAATTAAGCCAAGACTAACGTTTTAAAATGACTTGTGTTCACTTGAAAAAGTGGAAATTTACAGATCAATTGAAGATAAAAATAATTTCCTAGAATTTGCTGAAACAGCCTACTACCAAATTTAATCAAATGTTGGGTGTCTTTCAATAAGTGCAGTCGTCCCAGAAGCTCTTATTTGAATACCAGCTTCTGTTTTCTTCTCCTTTCACAATACCGATTCTCGAATAGAATCTGCCCTCAGGAGCAGCATGTCGTTACATTTGGAACTGTAGAGATGGCTTTCATGGTTGAAATGTTTGGCCATTCATTGTATTGCATTGTAAATAGGAACAAGCTCTGATATCGATTACTTGCAGATTAATTTTACGGGGCACCGTATGAAATGGTGGATCATTCATTTTTCAGAATATTTTTTTTTATACCCTCATGTAATTCGGAAACTATTTGTTTTTGTCTGTTACGTTGCTGTCTATTAAAAAAATATTTTTGAAGAAAAAAAAAACTATGTAAACTTAAATATACTTAGAAGCTTTTCCTCAACAACAGGATCTTGGCATTCAAACTTAGATTATTTTCTTGTTTAAGTTTAATTTCGAAACGGAGTTTCGCGGTTAATTAAATTATACAGTGTCAATAGGATCCCGAGCAGACGGAAATAACTTGGGAATAACATTTTTTGATATTTGAAAATACTAGGCCAATAACATTTTATGTTATTTATAACGAGTTTTGTTATTCGCCGTTATGATTTTTTTGTTATTGGATTGTTATTGTAATAACAGACTAATAACATTTTGAGTTATTATTCGAACAAATCTTTGTTATTTTAACAACTAATCCGATCATCCCATAACAGTTGGCGGTATTCTCCCATAACAAAAACTGTTATTCCAAAGTTGTTTTGGCTTTCAACCAAAATCAGATCAATAACAAATTTTGTTATGATAACATAAACTGTTATTAAACCCTTATGCAAAAATGGATTTTTCAAGAAGATTCCATAACATTTTCTGTTATTTTAACAGTATTTGTTATTGAAATGGCATGAATTTTTTTATTACCGTCTACCCGGGATCCCGGGCGAAAAAAAATCTCTTATAAGAAGAATCCAAAATTATGGGTAAATTAATCCAATCAATAAGCCAACGCGTGACACGTTGCGAAAACATCTAATCTAGCCTATCTACGGTGGCAGCATTATTTCGCTTCCAGGTTGTCGCTAGTGATTGATCATCAAATGATGGTGATATTAGCTGACATCTTTACCATGGCACGGTGTGCTTTTTTCAAGCATTTTATGCAAAATTTAATTAATTGGTTTCATAAATGTAAATCGTCAACAATGTCAGCGGTTGGTATGAGCACACATTCAAACTTTTTTTTTTAAATCTTTTTGCAGGGCATTAAAAATACATTTTCATCTATTGACAAAATAAATATGAAGACATTTGGATGTACCATTGCCGAGATATAGCTATTTTAAGTTAGCAGTTTCAAAAAAACGGGTGCCACGATATCTCAACACTGCTTTTACCAAATCGGCTCAAAATTTTGGTGAAGACTCGTTAAAAGATAAAAAAAAGATAAAAATATTTTTATGTTTTTCATTTAAAAATTGGTCAGTTTTTGATTTTTGCATTTAAAAAAAAACAAAATTTCTAAATCGGGCTTCGTCATGCACACAGGACATGTCTTGGGAGTCTTCACCTAAAATTTCAGCCAATTTGGTCAATCCCATCTCGAGATATCGTGGCATCCGTAAATCAACTCGGTGTTTAGAGAAAACGTTCGCAAAGTTTTACAGTTTGCTTGAGCATTGCAAATTTGTGAACTTAAATCGTCTCTTACTCAGTTCAGTCACGAAATATCTTCATTAAACTTTCAGGAGGGATTGAAAAAAAAATTAGTGAATTTTCTGTAATATGAAATTTAGTGATTTTCAACATGTATGTAACCCCTTAAATTAATTAACAAGACCTTTTTTTTAAAGATAGATAGTATTCTATCGAAACATTATTACTGACTTTAAACAACAACACCAGTGAGCCACAATTCGCACCGGGAAGTTTTGATGAGATGAGATCCAAATATCCAACTGGTATGGGAAAGATGTCTAGATTTAAAACACACTGTGTACCGTGTCTCAATGTTGTAGTCCCGGACCTGTGGCTTCATCCATCCATCCCAATAAATTTCATTATAAGCCAATAAATCACAATCACACCGTCAACCCCCCCTGAAAACGCCTAGTAGGTACCACAATTCCAAGTGACAGACGAGCACTCCGCTGCCAGTCTAAGTACCGCGCGCGGGATAATTTCATGCCTCACGATGGGCCTTGCCACTCGGAACAAAAACCCCGTTGAAAACAGCGCGACTTTGACCGTAACCTTCCATTTTCCACCGCTCGAAGCCTTAATGGAGCTTTTCTCCACCGCGCTCAAGTGCACCATTTTCTGCGTGCCCATGAACGACTCTTCAAGTGTATGGGGGTACCTAGCTAGACAGAGAGAGTCTACGGAGGCAAGTAAGTGCGCTCGGTGCCGCTGATTGAACTTGTACGAGGCCGCAACGCATTCCGTTGTGCTTCCACACTCTAGTAGTGGTTTATTCAAACATTTACACACATACATACGTGCGTGTGAGTTTGTATGTTTGGTTGGTTTGTCTGAAGTTGTTGGACTGAAGTGGTTTCTCTTCGTTGTCCGACTGCGTTACTGGGTTGCTCTTAAGCGTACTTAATGAAGAAACCAAAATGAGCGAAATTGGTTTTATTAGACGATTTGGTGAAAAACATTACATTTATTATGAACACATGATATTATTACACTGCACCGTGGTCCAGATCGCGAAATTAAGTGGAAAATTGATTTTCCGAAAAAAGGGTAAAGTTTTGGAGCTTTGGTGTCTTCAGAAGAGTTGTTGCAAATTGGGAAGGGTTTGGTTTGGTTGAAAATTAGGGTGATTTCAAACGATTTTCAAACGATTGGCATTTAAGGTACACAGCACAAAAAAAAAATAATTGTAATCCAGTTGTGTGTAAAAGGCCTGGGTGTTAAACAAATTTTGCGTTATTTAATGTAATTTTATTTAATATTACACCCTGAAATACGTAGCCCATCAGTATGGTAAACCTACTTAACCAAAATGTCAAGCTCATGTATGCGTTTTTCTTTGATTTTTTTTTGGTATTTTTTAATCCGGTTTTTTGGTGGCTTCGGTGTGCCGAAAGAAGCCATTGTGCATCATTAGTTTGTCCATATAATTTTCCATACAAATTTGGCAGCTGCCCATACACAAATGATATACGCAAATTCAAAAATTTATATCTCTTGAAGAAATTTTTTGATCGATTTAATGTCTTCGGCAAAGTTGTAGGTATGGATTAGGACTACACTTTAAAAAAAAAGATACGGTAGAGTACTCATCAATGAGACACGGGGAACAATGATAAAATGTCTCTCACAAGTCGTAGTTTAAACCAATCAGGCTCATATTTTGGGGAAAGGTGTATCTACTGGATACACGTCTGCCATAATAGTGGCTTTGGTTATGGGCGCTCCCTTAAAAGGTTAGTCATAAATGTTTGATTCTGGGGTGTAAAAGTAAATTATGGACAAAAATTAGTTTTTCGCTCGTAGGCTGTCATTAACACCAAAACTAATATTTCTTCAGATTTCTTTCGACATCCCATAGGGAATGAGTTGGGCTACAATGTCCTTTCATTAGGTTTGACCAAAATTAAGAATATACAAAGAATCCAGGGCTGACTCATTGTTCCCCACTTCTTTCAGCCTATGGGTAACAATGAGACACTTTGATTTTTATTCATTAAACTTTTCAAAATCTATGTAAATCTTTCAAAACATGAATTGAAAGTGAATTTTGGCATATTTAATGAGTTTTAACTTTATTTAACCAAAAATATAAAGTTAATTGGTATAAATATATGGATTTTACAAAATTTTAATACTTTTTACTATAACTTTTGATAATTAAAGTTTCTAGTTGGTAAAATTGCTTTAAAATAATTAAGGCAAGTTACCTGCAACGGAACAATACAAAAACATGTTGTTTTACTAGAAAAGTATTGATTTTCGTAGAGTGTCTCATTGTTCCTGCCAAATGCGTCTACATAGCCTGTCCCATTTTGAGGTCATGTCGAGGAATTTCAGGTGCTCACTTCTTTAATGATAGATTATGATGTTAGGAACAATGTTTTCTTAGACTAGAAAAAATAATAAAATACTTTCTCGCACTCCCTATTCGATTTACTGAAAAAAGTCACTTTTATGAACAAATTTTCTAAAATCGCTTGGAATCAATACAAAAGCTGTTTCGATCAGGTGTGTATTAGGTATCTTCAAACGATTGGTTTTTGTCCATAGATTAAGATGCACTATCAATATTGGACCAAAACATAAGTTTTTGGACTCTCCCAGGCGGATTTATGTCGAAAAAATCGCATTTTTTCGAAACTTTTTTCAGAAATACTTATTTAATTTAGGGTAGCCTATTTTTCTCAGTAAAACCAATACATGCAGCTTGTAAGAAATTTCATGGCAAATATTTTTCCCTCTGAGAAAATGCAATTTCGACACTCCAGAGCCGAGATATTTGAGTTTTAGTGAGAAAAAAAGTGCAAATTTTCAAAATTTCTCAGAATTTAGAAGCAAGGCTTACTAACTACACGATGTTGCAAGCATGTGTCGCAAAGGTCAGGGTATGCTTTCTTTTAGTAATTTTGGCCGCTGAATCCGAATCTGAAATCAAATTTCGTGTAAACAGTGATGTTTCGGAGCTACATCCTTTTGGAATGTTATTTGCGTGTTTAAATCGCTGCAATTTAAATTGCTTGCAAGTTCGGTCATACTTTTCTCGGTTTTCGTTCCAATTTGATTGATATTTTACTCACAGAGCTGTTTAATGTTTTTAACGTTTTGATTATCTTAAGCAATTCGAAAAATCACATATTGTTATTTGGCGGGGGCTTAGGGACTATCCATAAACCACGAGGACACTTTTTTTAAAATTTCAGACACCGTCCCCCCTCCCCTCAATTTCCATACAAAAAAAAATCTTTTTGAAATGGATCGTGGACAAACGCTGAAATCCCCCCCCCCTCCTCCCCCCCTCACAAAATGTCCACGTGGTTAATGAATGGTCCCTTACTAGAAGAAAGGATAGATTAATAAATAGAGAAAAAAAATAAAAATTCTGAAGCATTTTTTGATGGCTGTTTCATATATTTTTTTATGAAAATTGTTCTAAAGTCTTCTAGAACTTATTTTAATGCAATTTTCCAAACAAATTTATTAAAATGCAGCCACTCTTCCTAAAATTAAATGTTTTTTTTTTAAAAAGCTGCGAAAATTCTATACTTTGCGTTTTTGGAATACAACTATTGGTCCGATTTTCAATGATGAAAAAAGAAACATTCGTGAAATTTTTCGATCCTTTCGAAAACAATATTTTGCATTTTGTCGAATGAATGCTAACATTTCAAAAGGGCCAAACATTCAATATTACGCCCTTTTGAAGTGTTAGTCTTGATTTTAAAAAATGGAAATATTGTTTTCGGAAAGATCGGAAAATTTCACGAATGTTTCATATTTTGACATTGATATCGGACCATAAGTTGCTGAGATACCGACATTAGAAAATGGTGGGTTTTTTGGGTGAGACTTACAAAAAAAAAAAAAAAAATTAACCTGTTTTTAAATCTTTGCATGGCAATATCTCAACAAAGTTCACAAAAGCAAAATAAAGAAAATTTTCTCATCTGTTCAAAAATATTTTTTGCAAAAGAGGACAAACATGGGCACTTATTTTAAAAATTGAATAACTGCGACTATTTTCAAAAACATTACCTAAGCATGGCTATAACTTGAAAACGATGCACTTTATCAAAATTTCACTTTGGTACTCTTTGATTGCAAATTCGATTTTACATTGAAAATAATTCGATTTTTTGAAAAAATCTGTATTGATTCAAACATTGATAAACATAGATCAAAGATTTTTTGCCCATTCTGGAAAATTCTGAAATGTTGGCATTTGATGTCCCCTAAAACATATCAGAAAATATAAAAAAATATGAAAAAATAGTGTTTTTTTGCAAATCAAGTGACAAAAAAGAAATTAAAAATCAAAAAAAAATTCACCCTGTGTCATTTTTTTCAGTGTAGCCCCCATACCTACAACATTGCCGAAGACACCAAATCGATCAAAAAATTTCTTCGAAAGATACAGATTTTTGAATTTTCATATATTATTTTTGTATGGACAGATGCCAAATTTGTATGGAAGATTATATGGACAGACTAATGATGCAAAATGGCTTCTTTTGGCATACCGAAGGCACCATAAAAGTTTCAACCGGATTAAAAAATACAAAAAAAAATCGAATGGCCGAAATATCAGAGAATTGCCTTTTCTTGCTTCAAAAGACTGGACGTTTAAGTGCACCGCAAAGAACCGGCAAACCGTACCGTGTACGGGCCAAGCTCGGACTGCCCAGCTGGGCAGTGAGTTGGCCACGCTACCGGGATTGCGTAACCCATAATCCGTGCAGCGGTCGCAGTCAGAAAGGGGGCCTCAATCAATGCCATGGGCAGAGTTGTTATTCATTCACTATAGGCTCTTTATTGGGTTGAATTTCTGCATCGCTGCATGCTGTCGTGGGGCCAGGCCAGTGCAACCGCCGAAAGTTTGCCCTAGTTTCACGTTTCTTGATGTTGATGGTTTGTTGGCTTCTATTCAAATCGATGTGCGTGTTTCATTGCGTACGCCGGCCCGGTGGGAAGTAAACTTGCACGTGTGTGCAGTACCTTGACTCAGATATCAAGGGAAGAAAGGTGGAAATGATGATTGAATGCTAGTTCAATCTTCTTTTTCGTTTACATTTTTCTCATAACTTTAAACTGGAGTATTTTTTTTTTCAATCTTCTTCATTAATCAAATAATGATGATCATAAAACCATCGTCATTCAAATTTATTCACCAATTCATGCACCAACAAAATCACCACTTCTCACCGTAAACTACCCGTAGATCCTGCATTTAAATAATTTCGCAACGTGCACGTTATGTTCCACAACGCGCCACACCACTGCTTAACCGTACCGCCGATGGACAATCGCTGACTAATCGATTCCGAGGGACGAGTAACTGAACGCGGCTCGTCAAGTAGAATATAAAAAGTTGAAAGTCCACCAGCCAAGTCATCCGTGGAGATCGATCAATTGCCCGTGGTCAGTTCCACAGACACACCGTAATTGAAGGTCGAGTCCACGGTCCATGTGGTCTCAGAGCGTTTTTTTTTGCATTGAAATTAAACGACGAATTATGAGCTTATGGACGGTGTGCACTTGAACCTTCGAACATCACTAATACCGTTAGGCAGAGTGAATTTACCAACCCTTTAACGGTACAGCCCAAAATATACTCGATCACTACCGCTAATTGCTGCGGTGACGATCGTACACCAACCCACGGTACAGCGGAGACTTGCCTGATGCATTTGCACTTGGACTTGGCGGTGGACCTTGGAGTTTATGAGCACTCTTTCTTTCGCACCGGTTCTGACATTTTTTTTTTTAAGCAATATTTCTTGAATGAACTGGGCTACGGGGTAGGCTTTTTGCCGATGAATATTGAGGTTGTGCTGTAGTTTTCGCACCACGTGCCATTTTGGTGCGCTGTCAGTTAGGATTTATCCATAGAGCAACTCTCTACGAAATCGGCCAATTTCACCCATTTTTATTTTTTGTAGTTTTTGATCGAGACTTACATTTTAAAAGGGCCAAACATTACATATTACGCCCATTTTAAATGCAACTCTTGATTTAAAAATTTTGAAAATATTTTTTTCGAAAGGATCGGAAAATTTCACGAATGTTTCATGTTTTAACATTGAAAATTGGACCATTAGTGTAAGGAGGTTCCCGAAGGTCACTACAACTTCGATCCGTCCGAGGTCAAGGGTTTCAAGATCAACACTACTACCGCTGAAGATCCACCAATACTGGGTCTAGCCGACACGGGCCGCGTGAAGATTCGGCAGTCTAAGCCTAGAGCTAGGAAGGCTCACCGCAAACGCGGTAAACGTTGATTTGTATTATTATAAAGAAAGTTTGAATTTAAATAAATATTGGCCAAGTAACAATTTCACGTTACATTAGTTCAGGGGTGCTCAAAGTTTTTGGATGCCGGGCCAAATTTGAAGCTCAAATGAGCTTGCGGGCCCATGTATAAAAAAGGTAATTTAAAAAAATAAATAACTTCATTTTAATTTAAAAGGCAAAAAACTACATCTATTAATTGAAGTTTTGAGAATTTGCTGTTACTTTTTGAACATTTCCAGACTTTTTTTTTTTTTTTTTGATTAGGTCTTATAAACATATGAAACACAATAGCTTATAAGACCTTTTAAAAAAAAACTCTAGATTTTCGTTATTTAAAAAATAAAAGACAGTTTTACATCAGTTTTATTGCTTTTTTTGTATTTTTCAAATACCTAAACAACTTTGCAATGAAAAAAAAAATATAAAAATGTATTATTTTCAAAAAGTGTAAGATTGGACGAAAATAAAAATTTAAGCGAATTTTCTTTCGCTCTAGATTTCTAGATATTTTTGTGAGTAAACCCGAACATGCTCAAATTGAAAATAAACGCAGAGGTATGAATTTTAAATTGATTTCAGCTGATTGCACATTATTTTCAATTGAAAGTTGTAAGTTTGCCTGAAAAAATATTTTTGTCTCTGATTTTTCGAGCCGGGGAAGAGTTGGATTGAAAAAGGCTTTGAAAAATATTTGCAACAGTCTTATTCCTCTGATTTTAACATTTAGTCTGCCTGAATGAGATGGTAGCCAATTAGATTCGTTATCCAACTGTCAGTAGTTCAAACCCCGAGATGGAAGATTTCTTAGTGCTAAATAAGTTAATGGCTCAGTCCATAAAAAGGGTCATTAAGACTGCTTAATTAATACTTATTTTTTAACCATGATTACATTTTTTTTACTTCAGTCAAATTTAAACATTTCATATACATTTCCAAAAATGTTTATTGAAAATTTTGATATTTACTAATTTTATTCATATTGTAACGTGTGAAATAATATAAAATTAACAATAATATAAAATTTAAAAAAAAAACATAAGTTAAAAATAACCCTTGATTTTGAGAAGTATACAATCACGGTTTATTTTCAATTAACGGGCCATTTTACATGATCATTCAAAATTGGTCCGCGGGCCACAAAAAATCACTTCGCGGGTCACGTTTGGCCCGCGGGCCATACTTTGGTCACCCCTGCATTAGTTGCTGAGATATCGTCATTAGAAAATGGTGAGTTGTTTTGGTGAGATTAAGAAAACTTCAATTTTCGTGTTTCTTTTTCTTAAAGCGGCTCTATCTCAGCAACCCGAGGTCCAATCTTCAATGTCTCTTGGACAATTTTAAAGCAAATTTTCTAAACTTTTCAAAAAAAATATTTTAAAAAATGGTCACTCATGGTCACTATTTCTAAACATCGAAAAACTGCAAATATTTCGCTAAAATCATACATTCGGTGGCTATATCTTGAAAACGGAGCCCTTTATCAAAAAATCTGTAAAGAACATTTCGATTGCAAATTCAATTTTGCATTAGGCCGTTGCAAATATTTTTTAAAGTTTATGTCCCTCGACTCTGACCAAAGTCGAGGTGGGAGGGGGGCAAAAAAATAAAAAAAAAGTATAAAAATCGAAATTACGAGCCATGGTTTCAACATTTTAATGAAAAAAGTGTTTTCAAATGCATTATACACCTGTCCAGTTGTTTTGCCATCATTAGTTTCCAAAATATCTAAGCATTGACAAAAATTTTTTTTTTGCGGAAAATAAAATTTTTGCGGTCCTGTACGTTGGAATTTCAAACAAATTAAAAACATTTTTAAACAAGCCTAAACATGCTTTATGCAAAAATGCATTTAAGATTATTTTCAGTTGATTAGACTTCTATTTCCATAGAAATTTTGGAGTTTTTTTGCCCCCTGATTTTTCAGACCAATTTTGAAAAAAAATATACAAATAAAATCCATTTCCGGTTTTGGTAGAGAATTGCTCCATAGTGGAGCCTTGTATAGGGAAATAGAGAAAAACCTGTATTTTTTTAATAAAGAACTGTAGTTTACTCAGAACAGATAAAACATGTTTAAAGATTGAAAATGAAATCAGTGACTGGGAAAACTGACTGCAGAAAAAATCGTTTCAGTATTTTTCATTCAGGTGGCGCGGGTCTCGCCCAAAATTGTCTAAGTGTGAGATTCATGTAGGAGATTAATTTATTAACAACTTTATCAAAATTTGCACAGTTACTTTTTTTTGCCTAAAGAATCGAGCCAGGGGTATCTCTTAAGATTTTCATTAAAATTTTGAAGTTTTTCCAAAAAAATTGTTGTACCCTGATTCATGCCGACTTTGACGAGGGGGTGACATAAACATTGAAAAATATTTGCAACGGGCTAAGTTTCAAAGTGTAAATATGTACTTTAAATTGTTGTTTGGAAAATACTACTTTTTTAACAAATTACCGTATTTTTTCGAAAATTCTCAAATTTATAGAATATGCAATAAGGGTATCAAACGAAGTGAAATTTGGTTGGCTTTTTCTCATTTATTATTTTTTTTTGGAAATATGAAAATTTTCACAAATAACCGTATTTTATCGAAAATATTCAAATTTTCAAAATATGCAATATGGGTATGAAACGAAGCGAAATTTTGAATGATTTTTCACTTTATTTAAGTCCTCGTATCGTGTTGTATTCATGAGTTAAGTTTATCAAAAATTAAACTTTTTTATATTTTTAGACTGAATTTTCAGTATTTAAGAAATTATCTAGCGTGACGTCACAGCCTAACAAACCCCCCTCCCTCCCTTGTCACACTTTGTCACGCATGCGAAAACCCACCCTTCCCCCTAGAGCGTGACGTACTTTATGGATGTCGCCTATGGATATCAAACAAAGTGAAATTTTGTTTGCTTTTTCAATTTATTAGAGTTTTTTTTTGTAAAATAGTAAAATTTTCATAAATTACCGATTTTTTTTTCGAAAATACTCAAATTTTCAAATATGCTATATGGGTATCAAACGAAACGAAATTTTGCATGCTTTTATTTTCGAAAAATTACGGTAATTTGTGAAAATTTTAGTATTTAAAAAAAAATCTTATAAAGTGATACCCATATTGCATTTTTTTAAATTTGAATATTTTCGAAAAATACGGTATTCTGTAAAAAATTAGATTCAAACAAAAAAAAAACTCTAATAAAGTGAAAAGCATACAAAATTTCGCTTCGTTTGTTGCCCATATTGCAATTTTTGAATATTATGGTATTTTCGAATAAAATGCGGTATTTTGTGAAAATTATATTGCAGATTGCAGCGATTTTTAGACAATCGTGCAACTTGTGGAAAGCTCTATACAAAAGTGCACACCTCAAACTACAGCAGAAAAAAAGCTGTCTAAGACACACACCCTAGTTTGAAACTGTTCTAAAGTGTTCGAAAGCAACAAAGCTCAGTCGAGACACGCACCACTCTAGGCGAGCGGGGGGAGAAGGGGTAGGATTTCAAGTGTGCAAATATTTGGTGTGCAGTTATGATTTGCAAGGGTGGAGAATTTGGTGCAAAGTGTGTAAAAGTATTTTCCAAAATAAACTCTCTAATGTGAAAAACCAAACCAAATTTCGCTTTGTTCAATACCCATATTGCAAATTGTTTAAATTTGAGTATTTTCGGAAAATGCGGTAGTCTGTGAAGAATTTTGAGTGCATAATTTTCTTTGAAACTTACTAGATTTTAAAAAAAATCTTAGTGAAACTATCGTTATCGTTATCGAGCCTAGATAATTTTATCGTTAACAACCTTGTTAAGTTGCTTTTATGTTAAGTATTGTATTTGGGTAATTCTCTACCAACTCACACGAAATCGGGAAAAGTTGCCCCGACCCCTCTTCGATTTGCGTGAAACTTTGTCCTAAGGGGTAACTTTTGTCCCTGATCACGAATCCGAGGTCCGTTTTTTGATATCTCGTGACGGAGGGGCGGTACGAACCCTTCCATTTTTGAACATGCGAAAAAAGAGGTGTTTTTCAATAATTTGCAGCCTGAAACGGTGATGAGATAGAAATTTGGTTTCAAAGGGACTTTTATGTAAAATTAGACGCCCGATTTGATGGCGTACTCAGAATTCCGAAAAAACGTATTTTTCATCGAAAAAAACACTAAAAAATTTTTAAAAATTCTCCCATTTTCCGTTACTCGACTGTAAAAAATTTTGGAACATGTCATTTTATGGGAAATTTAATGTACTTTTCGAATCTACATTGTCCCAGAAGGGTCATTTTTTCATTTAAAACAAAAATTTTCATTTTAAAATTTCGTGTTTTTTCTAACTTTGCAGGGTTATTTTTTAGAGTGTAACAATGTTCAACAAAGTTGTAGAGCAGACAATTACAACAATTTTGATATACAGACATAAGGGGTTTGCTTATAAACATCACGAGTTATCGCGATTTTACGAAAAAAAGTTTTGAAAAAGTTGGTCGTCATCGATCATGGCCGTTCATGGTCACCCGCGACAGACACGGACGACGAAACAAAGAGAAACGCAAAAAGTGACTTTTTCAAAACTTTTTTTCGTAAAATCGCGATAACTTGTGATGTTTATAAGCAAATCCCTTATGTCTATATATCAAATTTTTTGTAATTGTCTGCTCTTGAACATTGTACAACATTGTTACACTCTAAAAAATAACCCTGCAAAGTTAGAAAAAACACGAAATTTTAAAATGAAAAATTTTGTTCTAAATGAAAAAATGACCCTTCTGGGTCAATGTAAATTCGAAAAGTACATTAAATTTCCCATAAAATGACATGTTCCAAAATTTTTTACAGTCAAGTAACGGAAAATGGGAGAATTTTTAAAACTTTTTTTAGTGTTTTTTTCGATGAAAAATTTCTAAAAATATAGGTGGTAAAATTAAGAAGTTCATTTTCTGAGTGATTTTATAGCTTTTCCTCATTGAGTTGAGGAAGGCAAAAATCAATCTAACCATCTACATCAACGAACCTCAGGTCTTTTGTGGTCTCTATTGCAAGTTTTTTTTTGACAAAGGACTTTGTCTTAAAGCTCTATCTGCGGTGTCAATGCAAAATTTTTCGAAAATGTAGCGTTACCGTCGCATGCCCTCGGCGTGACATTCTGTTTCTGTTGCGTGG
The DNA here is from genome assembly GCF_016801865.2 of Culex pipiens pallens. Classification (NCBI taxonomy): domain Eukaryota; kingdom Metazoa; phylum Arthropoda; class Insecta; order Diptera; family Culicidae; genus Culex; species Culex pipiens. Next base: position 19,125,515 of record NC_068939.1, read on the forward strand.
ATGCCGTGAAAACTATTTAAGCTAAAAGTTAGCCCTCTGGAGGATTTAGTGTCCATCAGACTTTCATCAAAGAAGGACCTTACGTTGGGAATTTTAATGCTCACACACACACGCACACGTTGAAAGAAACAGGTGGTGCATAAACTTGAGGGAGGTCCAAGAAGATATTGACGGTTGCCAGAACGGTCACCGGAATACCGAAATGATTTTGAACAAATTGGTAGGATATCGGCCACACCCGGAGTGGCCAGTGCCCTGGGGAAGGTTCTACCGGGAGGACATTTACGGAACCATGCAAATTGGGGCAATATGGGTATTAAAATTCATGGTTTTTGATACTGGTGATTAAAATGGCCATTTTGACAGGATTGGCCACACGCGGAGTGGCCATGGCCCTGAGGGAAGGTTCTACCGGGAGGACATTTATCGAACCATACGACTTGGGGCAATATGGGTATCAAAATTCATGGTTTTTGATACTGGTGATGAAAATGGCCATTTTGACAGGATTGGCTACACCCGGAGTGGCCATGGCCCTGAGGGAAGGATCTACCGGGGGGACATTTATCGAACCATACGACTTGGGACAATATGGGTATCAAAATTCATGGTTTTTGATACTGGTGATTAAAATGGCCATTTTGACAGGATTGGCCACACCCGGAGTGGCCATGGCCCTGAGGGAAGGTTCTACCGGGGGGACATTTATCGAACCATACGACTTGGGACAATATGGGTATTAAAATTCATGGTTTTTGATACTGGTGATTAAAATGGCCATTTTGACAGGATTGGCCACACTCGGAGTGGCCATGGCCCTGAGGGAAGGTTCTACCGGGGGGACATTTATCGAACCATACGACTTGGGACAATATGGGTATCAAAATTCATGGTTTTTGATACTGGTGATTAAAATGGCCATTTTGACAGGATTGGCCACACTCGGAGTGGCCATGGCCCTGAGGGAAGGTTCTACCGGGGGGACATTTATCGAACCATACGACTTTAGGCAATATGGGTATCAAAATTCATGGTTTTTGATACTGGTGATGAAAATGGCCATTTTGACAGGATTGGCCACACCCGGAGTGGCCATGGCCCTGAGGGAAGGTTCTACCGGGGGGACATTTATCGAACCATACGACTTTAGGCAATATGGGTATCAAAATTCATGGTTTTTGATACTGGTGATGAAAATGGCCTTTTTGACAGGATTGGCCACATCCGGAGTGGCCATGGCCCTGAGGGAAGGTTCTACCGGGGGGACATTTATCGAACCATACGACTTGGGACAATATGGGTATCAAAATTCATGGTTTTTGATACTGGTGATGAAAATGGCCATTATGACAGGATTGGCCACACCCGGAGTGGCCATGGCCCTGAGGGAAGGTTCTACCGGGGGACATTTATCGAACCATACGACTTGGGACAATATGGGTAGTAAAATTCATGGTTTTTGATACTGGTGATGAAAATGGCCATTTTGACAGGATTGGCCACACCCGGAGTGGCCATGGCCCTGAGGGAAGGTTCTACCGGGGGGACATTTATCGAACCATACGACTTGGGACAATATGGGTATCAAAATTCATGGTTTTTGATACTGGTGATGAAAATGACCATTTTGACAGGATTGGCCACACCCGGAGTGGCCATGGCCCTGAGGGAAGGTTCTACCGGGGGGACATTTATCGAACCATACGACTTGGGACAATATGGGTATCAAAATTCATGGTTTTTGATACTGGTGATGAAAATGGCCATTTTGACAGGATTGGCCACACCCGGAGTGGCCATGGCCCTGAGGGAAGGATCTACCGGGGGGACATTTATCGAACCATACGACTTGGGACAATATGGGTATCAAAATTCATGGTTTTTGATACTGGTGATGAAAATGGCCATTTTGACAGGATTGGCCACACTCGGAGTGGCCATGGCCCTGAGGGAAGGTTCTACCGGGGGGACATTTATCGAACCATACGACTTGGGACAATATGGGTATCAAAATTCATGGTTTTTGATACTGGTGATGAAAATGGCCATTTTGACAGGATTGGCCACACCCGGAGTGGCCATGGCCCTGAGGGAAGGATCTACCGGGGGGACATTTATCGAACCATACGACTTGGGACAATATGGGTATCAAAATTCATGGTTTTTGATACTGGTGATGAAAATGGCCATTTTGACAGGATTGGCCACACTCGGAGTGGCCATGGCCCTGAGGGAAGGTTCTACCGGGGGGACATTTATCGAACCATACGACTTGGGACAATATGGGTATCAAAATTCATGGTTTTTGATACTGGTGATGAAAATGGCCATTTTGACAGGATTGGCCACACCCGGAGTGGCCATGGCCCTGAGGGAAGGTTCTACCGGGGGGACATTTATCGAACCATACGACTTGGGACAATATGGGTAGTAAAATTCATGGTTTTTGATACTGGTGATGAAAATGGCCATTTTGACAGGATTGGCCACACCCGGAGTGGTCATGGCCCTGAGGGAAGGTTCTACCGGGGGGACATTTATCGAACCATACGACTTGAGACAATATGGGTAGTAAAATTCATGGTTTTTGATACTGGTGATGAAAATGGCCATTTTGACAGGATTGGCCACACCCGGAGTGGCCATGGCCCTGAGGGAAGGTTCTACCGGGGGGACATTTATCGAACCATACGAATGGGAAAATATGGGTATCAAAATTCATGGTAGAATGGCCATTTTGACAGGTTTGGCCACACTCGGAATGGCCATGGCCCTGAGGGAAGGTTCTACCGGGGGGGACATTTATCGAACCATAAGACTTGGGGCAATATGGGTATCAAAATTCATGGTTTTTGGTACCGTCCCAAGTCGTATGGTTCGATAAATGTCCCCGGTAGAACCTTCCCCAGGGCCATAGTCACTTCGGTTGAGGCCAATCCTGCCAAAATGTCCATTTTCATTACCAGTATCAATATGGTTCGATAAATATCCCCCCGGTAAAACCTTCCCTCAGGGCAATTGAATAAATTGATTACTCCTTTATTTGACCTCTTAGCCAAATGGTGTCTTCGGAAGAGTTGTTGTACTTGATAAGGGCTATCTTTTGAAGATATTGACATACAGGGTGACGACCTTCCAGGGTGTCAACCAAAAACTAACTCTGTTGGATGACGTTGTAGGGCTTTGGTGTATTGCGCAAAGTTGTAGAGGAGAAAATTTCATGAAAGTTTGTCAAAGGCGCCAAATTTGTAGCTCTTAATCTACTACGTCATTTTTGCAAAAATGGTAAAAAAGCACTTTTTTGTGATAACTTAAAATGTTAGCAATTTAGCGGCCTACTATGTTCTGAAGAGTTGTTTTTGACATAAAATTACACATCTTTGCCCAAGACAGCAAAATGTTTTGAGCCTTTATTGAGGAGTTATAACCATTTGTAAGTGATTTTGAGCATATTTTCAAGTTGCAATGTTTTCGAAATGGCGAATTTTGGCGCAAAACCGAACAATGCACATGAAAGTACACACTTTCAACTACATTTTCTGAAAATATCTCCGTGTCTATCGGTGTCGATTTAGAGATACAGTGGACTCTCTCGTTGTCGATCTTCTCGATATCAATATTACTCCAGCTGTTAATAAATTGTTCAGTCCCTCCAAATAGATTGCTTTGATTTTTTGCCTTCCTCACCTTACTGAGGAAAGGCTATAAAATCACTTGAAAAATGAACTTCTTAATTCGACCTCGTAGACCCACCTTCACGTATACCTATCGACTCAGAATCAAATTCTGAACAAATGTCTGTGCGTGTGTATGTCTGTAAGTCCGTGCACCGAAAAAAATGCACTCGATTATCTCCGGACTGGCTTAACCGATTTGGACCGTTCTGGTCTCATTCGAACCGTCTTGGGTTCCCACAAGACCTATATTAACTATTATGAAGTTTTGTTAAGTATTTCAAAAGTTATGCTAAAAAAACGATTCTGGCTAAAGTTCGAAAGATTGTAAAAAGGGTGGTTTTTGTAAGAAAACTCGTCTGATCATACATTTTTAGAAAGGTATTTGAAAGACCGTCCTAATGAGCCCAAAACATTGAAGATCTGATAACCCTATCAAAAGTTATGAGCACTTTAGTGTTACTTGTACGCATTTTATAGGCCGGATCTCAAATATTTCGATGAAAAAGATGGCCGGGTCCATTATGCGACCCGTCGTTAGTTGGATAATTGAAAGACCTTTCTAATGAGCCTAAAACATCGAAGATCTGATAAACCTATCAAGAGTTATTAGCACTTAAGTGTTATTTATACACTTTTTGGAGGCCGGATCTCAGATATTTCAATGAAAGCGATGTCCGGGTCCATTATGTGACCCGTCGTTAGTTAGATAATTGAAAGACCTTTAAAATGAGCCTAAAACATCAAAGATCTGACAACCCTATCAAAAGTTATTAGCACTTAAGTGTTATTTATACACTTTTTGGAGTCCGGATCTCAAATATTCCGATGAAAGCAATATCCGAGTGCATCATGCAGTCCATCGTTAAATAGATAATTGAAATACCTTTTCAATGAGCCTAAAACATCGAAGATCTGACCACCCTATCAAAAGTTATTAGCACTTAAGTGTTATTTATACATCTTTTGGAGGCCGGTTCTTAGATATCTCAATGAAAATTATGTCTGGGCCCATCATGCGACCCGTTTCCAGTTGGATAATTGAAAGACCTTTCAAATGAGACTATAAGATTGAAGATCTGATAATCCTAGCAATAGTATTACGCCGATAAGCCATACAGAGAAACAGTTACCCCAATTTGACCAATGGTTCCGATTTTCCGTTGATCATTTCCTACTAAACAAGTTTTTCAGTCATAGTAAAAATCAATCAAGTTGCTTCAACCAGAAACTAGCGTGCACTTTTCAACTTTATTTGAATAGAAATCTAAAATCACGACTTTCTTTATATATTTTTCTCGGCATCTTATTATGCATTCATAATTTTCACTTCCTACAATTATGCAAATACAAGCTCCTAAACAGAATCAACATCTTCTGAAAGTCCTCTTCCGGGTTCCTATCGTTCTCGTACAAAAAATGCACCAACTGGGCCATTTTCGATCCAACCGCCGTCGGTTCCTCGCAGGCCACCTCCTCCTAAGCCTTCAGGCAATCCAGCCTGCGGATGCGGATGTTGTTCCGGCGATGGATGTAGTTCCAAACGGCGAGCTGCTGCTGCTGATCGATGCCATGATTGGAAGGTGCGGCATGAGAGTGGCGTATTGAGTATGACATTTTCTGACCGCCGCTGAAATAAACTCAAATAATTATTTTCTTTCATAATATTAACTACTTTTTGCTTACCTTTGACTCCTAAAATTCATCAGCCGGATGGCCAAACAGTAACTGTTTTTCGATGGTTCACAAATATGACGACAACTGACAGCAAAACAGTTTGGATCGTATTTCCAATTCGTTCACTTTCCGCCCGTTCCTGTGGATCGTATATTTGTTACACTGTTAAACGAAAGATCATATACATTTTTAGAAAGGTAGGTATTAAAAAGACTTTTTCAACGAGCCCAAAACGTTGAAGATCTGACAACCCTATCAAAAGTTATAACCACTTAAGTGTTATTTATACACTTTTTAGAGGCCGGAACTCGCATATTTTGATGAAAACGTGCGAAACCATGCGACCTATCGTTGGATGGGTAATCAAGAGATCTTGCCAAAGAGTCCAAAAGATTGAAAATCTGACAACCCTATCAAAAGTTATTAGTACTTTAGTGTTTTAAATACAGTTTTTTAGGCCGGATCTCAGATATTTTGATAAAAATATGTGTTATTGATATTCTTTTTTGAGGCTGTGTAGTGTATTCACTTTATGAATGTGAGGAAGGCACCAACCACCTGAAGGTGGATTAAGTAACGTTTTTTGTTCTATAATTTCATAACTCCTGCTCTCGACGGTCCCTTCAATATCGACAACGAGAGAGTCCACTGTATCTCAATTTGAATTTAACGGTTTTTATTAATCAATATATTTATAATTTTTAAGCGGAATCTTATTGAAACGTGGTAATAATCAGTAAATTGAAAGGGTAAATTGATCGATTTTAATATTGCTTATTGCGAGATAAAATCACGTTTCTCCTTCGCTGTGATTGACTGAAGATTATTGCCGCCTTATAAAAATCAGCAAGTTGAACTGAAATTCTGGTTGATTTGGCTGTCAACTTGGTTTGTTTTGAATATTTTCCAAAAAGTCAGCTCAAAACTCAAGGCAACCTTTGACAACAGCCAAAAATTTGTTCTGCGGTTGTCTTGCGGCTGTCATGCTACCATTATCTTGCGGTCGTATCACCGCGCGTGAACTCTAATTATTGACGCCCTCAGTAAAACATTGTTCATGCTTAAAACTATGATACACATTTTAAAATTATGAATAAATACATGTTTTTCCCAAAAATAATGTAAGTGAAAATTTTAAATAATTGTTCGTATTTAAAATTAAGTATTTCCTTTCATATGTGGTCACTCTGGAAAGGTTGTCGTATTTTTTCATAGACAATGTAATTTCCATAAAAATCGATCAATTTACCCTTCAATTTACCGATTTTCACCTTGTATTCATTATGATTTCGAATAACATTTATAAATAAATTGATTAAAAATCGGCAAATTCAAATTGAGATATCTAAAAATATATACACGGAGATATTTTCAGGAAATGTAGTTGAAAGTGTGTACTTTCAGGTGCATTGTTCGGTTTTGCGCCAAAATGCGCCATTTTGAAAACATTGCAACTTGAAAATAGGCTCAAAATCACTTACAAATGGTTATAACTCCTCAATAAAGGCTCAAAACATTTTGCTGTTTTCGGCAAAGATATGAAATTTTATGTCATAAACAACTCTTCAGAACATAGTAGGCCGCTAAAACGCTAACATTTTAAGTTATCACAAAAAAGTGCTTTTTGGACCATTTTTGCAAAACTGGCGTATATCTCGAGTAGATTAAGAGCTACAAATTTGACGCCTTGGACCAACCTTCGTGAATTTTTCTCCTCTACAACTTTGCCCAAGACACCAAAGCCATACAACGTCATCCAACATAGTTAATTATGGTTGACACCCTGGAAGGTCGTCACCCTGTATGTCAATATCTTCAAAAGCTAGCCCTTATCAAGTACAACAACTCTTCCGAAGACACCATTTGGCTAGGACGTCAAATAAAAGAGTTATCAATTTATTCCACTTAATTTTGCCATTCCGAACACTGTGCAATGGCCACTCCGGGTGTGGCCAATCCTGTCAAAATGGTCATTTTCATCACCAGTATCAAAAACCATGAATTTTGATACCCATATTGCCCCAAGTCGTATGGTTCGATAAATGTCCCCCCGGTAGAACCTTCCCTCAGGGCCATGGCCACCCCGGTAGAACCTTCCCTCAGGGCCATGGCCACTCTGGGTGTGGCCAATCCTGTCAAAATAGCCATTTTCATTACCAGTATCAAAAACCATGAATTTTGATACCCATATTGCCTTAAGTCGTATGGTTCAATAAATGTCCCCCCCCTAGAACCTTCCCTCAGGGCCATGGCCACTACGGTTGTGGCCAATATCCTACCAGTTTGGTCCCAACCCCATTGCCTTGAATCATTCTGGTTTCCGAGTGACCGTTCTAACAATGTTCTTTAGAACAGAATTCCTCCCAAGTTGGTGCACAACCTGTGTCTTTCAATGTGTGTATGTGTGTGTGAGCAATAAAATTACCACCGTCGATCCGTCTCTGACGGATTTTCAGTCAGAACTAAATTGTTCAGAGGCTATCTGTTAGCTTATATAGTCCGCATGAAATGTGGCAACAATGGTGCAACATTCTCGCGTGACAGTTCCAAGAAAGCAGGAGACGAGGCAAAATTTGCACCATGTTGCCACATTTCATGCGGACTATATAAGCTAACAGATAGCCTCTGAACAATTTAGTTTTGACTGAAAATCCGTCAGAGACGGATCGACGGTGGTAATTTTATTGCTCACACACACATACACACATTGAAAGACACAGGTTGTGCACCAACTTGGGAGGAATTCTGTTCTAAAGAACATTGTTAGAACGGTCACTCGGAAACCAGAATGATTCAAGGCAATGGGGTTGGGACCAAACTGGTAGGATATTGGCCACACCCGGAGTGGCCATGGCCCGTAGGGAAGGTTCTACCGGGGGGACATTTATCGAACCATACGACTTGGGGCAATATGGGTATCAAAATTCATGGTTTTTGATACTGGTGATGAAAATGGCCATTTTGACAGGATTGGCCACACTCGGAGTGGCCATGGCCCTGAGGGAAGGTTCTACCGGGGGGACATTTATCGAACCATACGACTTGGGACAATATGGGTATCAAAATTCATGGTTTTTGATACTGGTGATGAAAATGGCCATTTTGACAGGATTGGCCACACCCGGAGTGGCCATGGCCCTGAGGGAAGGTTCTACCGGGGGGACATTTATCGAACCATACGACTTGGGACAATATGGGTAGTAAAATTCATGGTTTTTGATACTGGTGATGAAAATGGCCATTTTGACAGGATTGGCCACACCCGGAGTGGCCATGGCCCTGAGGGAAGGTTCTACCGGGGGGACATTTATCGAACCATACGACTTGGGACAATATGGGTAGTAAAATTCATGGTTTTTGATACTGGTGATTAAAATGCCCATTTTGACAGGATTGGCCACACCCGGAGTGGCCATGGCCCTGAGGGAAGGTTCTACCGAGGGGACATTTATCGAACCATACGACTTGGGACAATATGGGTATCAAAATTCATGGTTTTTGATACTGGTGATGAAAATGGCCATTTTGACAGGATTGGCCACACCCGAAGTGGCCATGGGCCTGAGGGAAGGTTCTACCGGGGGGACATTTATCGAACCATACGACTTGGGGCAATATGGGTATCAAAATTCATGGTTTTTGATACTGGTGATTAAAATGGCCATTTTGACAGGATTGGCCACACCCGGAGTGGCCATGGCCCGTAGGGAAGGTTCTACCGGGGGGACATTTATCGAACCATACGACTTGGGGCAATATGGGTATAAAAATTCATGGTTTTTGATACTGGTGATTAAAATGGCCATTTTGACAGGATTGGCCACACCCGGAGTGGCCATGGCCCTGAGGGAAGGTTCTATCGGGGGGACATTTATCGAACCATACGACTTGGGACAATATGGGTATCAAAATTCATGGTTTTTGATACTGGTGATGAAAATGGCCATTTTGACAGGATTGGCCACACCCGAAGTGGCCATGGGCCTGAGGGAAGGTTCTACCGGGGGGACATTTATCGAACCATACGACTTGGGGCAATATGGGTATCAAAATTCATGGTTTTTGATACTGGTGATTAAAATGGCCATTTTGACAGGATTGGCCACACCCGGAGTGGCCATGGCCCGTAGGGAAGGTTCTACCGGGGGGACATTTATCGAACCATACGACTTGGGGCAATATGGGTATCAAAATTCATGGTTTTTGATACTGGTGATTAAAATGGCCATTTTGACAGGATTGGCCACACCCGGAGTGGCCATGGCCCTGAGGGAAGGTTCTACCGGGGGAGATTTATCGAACCATACGACTTGGGACAATATGGGTATTAAAATTCATGGTTTTTGATACTTGTGATGAAAATGGCCATTTTGACAGGATTGGCCACACCCGGAGTGGCCATGGCCCGTAGGGAAGGTTCTACCGGGGGAACATTTATCGAACCATACGACTTGGGGCAATATGGGTATCAAAATTCATGGTTTTTGATACTGGTGATTAAAATGGCCATTTTGACAGGATTGGCCACACCCGGAGTGGCCATGGCCCGTAGGGAAGGTTCTACCGGGGGGACATTTATCGAACCATACGACTTGGGGCAATATGGGTATAAAAATTCATGGTTTTTGATACTGGTGATTAAAATGGCCATTTTGACAGGATTGGCCACACCCGGAGTGGCCATGGCCCTGAGGGAAGGTTCTATCGGGGGGACATTTATCGAACCATACGACTTGGGACAATATGGGTATCAAAATTCATGGTTTTTGATACTGGTGATGAAAATGGCCATTTTGACAGGATTGGCCACACCCGAAGTGGCCATGGGCCTGAGGGAAGGTTCTACCGGGGGGACATTTATCGAACCATACGACTTGGGGCAATATGGGTATCAAAATTCATGGTTTTTGATACTGGTGATTAAAATGGCCATTTTGACAGGATTGGCCACACCCGGAGTGGCCATGGCCCGTAGGGAAGGTTCTACCGGGGGGACATTTATCGAACCATACGACTTGGGGCAATATGGGTATCAAAATTCATGGTTTTTGATACTGGTGATTAAAATGGCCATTTTGACAGGATTGGCCACACCCGGAGTGGCCATGGCCCTGAGGGAAGGTTCTACCGGGGGAGATTTATCGAACCATACGACTTGGGACAATATGGGTATTAAAATTCATGGTTTTTGATACTTGTGATGAAAATGGCCATTTTGACAGGATTGGCCACACCCGGAGTGGCCATGGCCCGTAGGGAAGGTTCTACCGGGGGAACATTTATCGAACCATACGACTTGGGGCAATATGGGTATCAAAATTCATGGTTTTTGATACTGGTGATTAAAATGGCCATTTTGACAGGATTGGCCACACCCGGAGTGGCCATGGCCCGTAGGGAAGGTTCTACCGGGGGGACATTTATCGAACCATACGACTTGGGGCAATATGGGTATAAAAATTCATGGTTTTTGATACTGGTGATTAAAATGGCCATTTTGACAGGATTGGCCACACCCGGAGTGGCCATGGCCCTGAGGGAAGGTTCTATCGGGGGGACATTTATCGAACCATACGACTTGGGACAATATGGGTATCAAAATTCATGGTTTTTGATACTGGTGATGAAAATGGCCATTTTGACAGGATTGGCCACACCCGAAGTGGCCATGGCCCTGAGGGAAGGTTCTACCGGGGGGACATTTATCGAACCATACGACTTGGGGCAATATGGGTATAAAAATTCATGGTTTTTGATACTGGTGATTAAAATGGCCATTTTGACAGGATTGGCCACACCCGGAGTGGCCATGGCCTGTAGGAAAGGTTCTACCGGGGGGACATTTATCGAACCATACGACTTGGGGCAATATGGGTATCAAAATTCATGGTTTTTGATACTTGTGATGAAAATGGCCATTTTGACAGGATTGGCCACACCCGGAGTGGCCATGACCCTGAGAGAAGGTTCTACCGGGGGGACATTTATCGAACCATACGACTTGGGGCAATATGGGTATCAAAATTCATGGTTTTTGATACTGGTGATTAAAATGGCCATTTTTACAGGATTGGCCACACCCGGAGTGGCCATGGCTCTGAGGGAAGGTTCTACCGGGGGAGATTTATCGAACCATACGACTTGGGACAATATGGGTATCAAAATTCATGGTTTTTGATACTTGTGATGAAAATGGCCATTTTGACAGGATTGGCCACACCCGGAGTGGCCATGGCCCGTAGGGAAGGTTCTACCGGGGGGACATTTATCGAACCATACGACTTGGGGCAATATGGGTATCAAAATTCATGGTTTTTGATACTAGTGATTAAAATGGCCATTTTGACAGGATTGGCCACACCCGGAGTGGCCATGGCCCGTAGGGAAGGTTCTACCGGGGGGACATTTATCGAACCATACGACTTGGGGCAATATGGGTATCAAAATTCATGGTTTTTGATACTGGTGATTAAAATGGCCATTTTGACAGGATTGGCCACACCCGGAGTGGCCATGGCCCGTAGGGAAGGTTCTACCGGGGGGACATTTATCGAACCATACGACTTGGGACAATATGGGTATCAAAATTCATGGTTTTTGATACTGGTGATGAAAATGGCCATTTTGACAGGATTGGCCACACCCGAAGTGGCCATGGCCCTGAGGGAAGGTTCTACCGGGGGGACATTTATCGAACCATACGACTTGGGGCAATATGGGTATCAAAATTCATGGTTTTTGATACTGGTGATTAAAATGCCCATTTTGACAGGATTGGCCACACCCGGAGTGGCCATGGCCCTGAGGGAAGGTTCTACCGGGGGAGATTTATCGAACCATACGACTTGGGACAATATGGGTATCAAAATTCATGGTTTTTGATACTTGTGATGAAAATGGCCATTTTGACAGGATTGGCCACACCCGGAGTGGCCATGACCCTGAGAGAAGGTTTTACCGGTGCCATTGATTGAATAAATTTAATTAGAATTAATTATTCAGGATTACATAAATAGGCAAAGAATTAAAAAATATAAATAAAAATAGCATGATTTTTTGAGTTTTGTACAAAGTTCTTTGTCATATTGGTCATGTAGAACATAACCACCTGCACCTTTTTTGTTCATGTTCCTCAAAACTGATATTTGAATCTACCTTTGTTTCATTTATTTACATTTTTAAGGATTGAATTGTTTTTCATCGTTCAACTCATTAATTGCTTTTAAAAAAAATTATTTGAAATAGATCAGAATAAATTTTAACTATTAAATTTTTTTTGATTCAATTTGATTAAGTTTACGTATGAAAAGACAAAAATAAACTCAATTACTACGTAAAAAATGCAACATTTGATTACTAAAGCATGAAAAAAAAAGAGTTGGTTCTTTTTTTTTGTTATAAGGTTTCACACCTTGTTCTCAAGCTATTTATATTAATTGAAACTCTAAAAAAACTTATTGTGAAACAAAATTTCACAAAAAATAGAAACAATGATTTTTTTAGTTTTCTAGTTTTGTGTGTCATCTATGTTATTTTTTTTGTTTTTAGATCTAAGAACCAGCAAATAGACACATAATTTTTATATTTATCTTTAATAATTTTAGATATTAAACATTTCAACTGGTTTACCATGTAATTTTTAATGAAAGGTTTAAACTTGTATCTCATTTTTGTATCATTTTTGAAAGAAAAAGTTCTTCAAAACTTTTCCCCCCGCTCAACCCTGACCCAGTCTCCAACCACACCTTTACCCGCAGTGGCACGCTTCAAAAAGCGGAAAACCGGCTTTCCCACCGACAAGGCTGCAGTCCGTTTTGTTTACATGCGCGGTGTTGGAGGGAAAATTTTGTTTTGCAGCCGGTGTTGACGCCGGTTCCGTTTTTGCTGCTGCATCTAAAAAAAAAAACAGCTTGGTTCATATAGGTTCTAGCCACCTCATCGATTTGCGGTAGTTCTAGTCCAGTTCTGAACGGTGGCTGATCGCACCATCGTGAGTGACTTGGTGGCATTAATTAGTTGATAAGCTGAAAAAAAAACAACGATCGAAAAGTGCACCATTTTTGTTTGTGATAAAAGAAGAAAAAAGCGGTTTACCATGGATTTCGACCCAAGTGCGAATAATATCAGCGATTTTGCGATGGATTCGAAACCGGCCGTGATATTAGCTGTCCAGGATGGGTACCAGGACGTGAGCCTCGCGGCGGTTGTGGCCAGCTCTTGGCGAGCGATGGTAGAATTAGCTGCTGGTAAATGAAAATGGAGTTGTTATTGTTTGATAAGGGTTATCGATCAGACGGCAGGTGGCAATTGTCAATTTGTGCGTGATGTGAATGTGTGTAATCCCGAGCAGACGGAAATTACTTGGGAATAACATTTTTTGATACTTGAAAATACTAGGCCAATAACATTTTATGTTATTTATAACAGGATTTGTTATTCGTCGTAATGATTATTTTGTTATTGGATTGTTATTGTTATAACAGACTAATTACCCGAGCAGACGGAAATAACGAGGGCATAACATTTTTTGATATTTGAAAATACTGGGTCAATAACATTTTATGTTATTTATAACAAGATTTGTTATTCGTCGTTATGATTTTTTTGTTATTGGATTGTTATTGTAATAACAGACTAATAACAGTTTTAGTTATTCTTCGAACAAATCTTTGTTATTATTTTTTGTTATTTTAACAACTAATCCGATCATCCCAATAACATTTGGTGGTATTCGTCCATAACAAAAAACGTTATTTTAAAGTTGTTTTGGCTTTCAACCAAAATCAGACCAATAACAACTTTTGTTATGATAACATAAACTGTTATTGAACTATTATGCAGAAATGGATTTTGCAAGAATTTTCCATAACACTTTCTGTTATTTTAACAGTATTTGTTATTGAAATGGCATGAATTTAGTTATTACCGTCTGCCCGGGTACATTTTAAGTTATTCTTCGAACAAATCTATGTTATTATTTTTTGTTATTTCAACAACTAATCCGATCATCCCAATAACAGTTAGAAATATTATTCCATAACAATAAAAATGTTATTCCAAAATTGTTTTGGCTTTCAACCAATATCAGACCAATAACAAATTTGGTTATGATAACATAAACTGTTATTAAACTCTTATGCTAAAATGGAATTTTCAAGAAGATTCCATAACACTTTTTGTTATTTTAACAGTATTTGTTATTGAAATGGCATGAATTTAGTTATTATCGTCTGTTCGGGATTTAAAAAAATGGTTAAGTGACAGCAATAAACAAAAATATTTGTGAGCACATAATTTTTTTTCGCTGAAATAAAGTAAAGTTGAACCCGAAATTCCAGTAAACGAATCAGCAATTTAGATTTTACTGAATTTTCAGTTTGCCGGGACTCGTGGTGTAGGGGTAAGCGTGGTCGGCCTGGGTTCGATCCCAGAAGGTCCCGGTGGCATTTTTCGAGACGAGTTTTGTTTGCCCGAGCAGACGGAAATAACGTGGGAATAACATTTTTTGATACTTGAAAATACTTGGCCAATAACATTTTATGTTATTTATAACAGGATTTGTTATTCGTCGTAATGATTTTTTTGTTATAGGAATGCCAAACAAGTTCTTCTAAAAGAGGAGTTAGAGCGGATGCATGTCTGGTTGGAGGTATTCTTCCATAACAAAAAATGTTATTCCAAAGTTGTTTTGGCTTTCAACCAATATCAGACCAATAACAAATTTTGTTATGATAACATTAATTGTTATTAAACTCTTATGCAAAAATTGTTTTTTCAAGAAGATTCCATAACACTTTCTGTTAATTTAACAGTATTTGTTATTGAAATAGCATGAATTTTGTTATTACCGTAAGCCCGGGTGATGCCGCCTTCCGTTGGACGGGGATGAAAATATTGGCCCCGGTCTAACCTAGAGGTTAGGTCGATAGCTCAGTCCAGGTGTAGGAGTCGTCTCAACGTCCTTACAACTTTTCATCGGTCTGATGGCCAAGTGGGATAAGGCGCCAGTCCATAATGTTGGTGCTGGGTTTGAGCCCCGTCGATTGCAACGTTTTTTTTGTGTTTGTAAAAATTGTACATGCAGTGTGTAATATTAAGTGTTTATTTTGACGAATGTGATGTGCATTCTTTTGCATGCGATTTTACCATCGGATTTTTTGCTGTGTAGTCAAGCTCCTAGTCGTCAGGAGTAGTCATTATGATCATGTTATCGATCAAGTCTACACTTGATCGATAACATGATCTAGCTAGAAAAGTCTGTCAGATGTGAAAGTATAGGGTCGTAGTGAAACGTTTCAAGTCGTCGTCAAAAGTCAGTCATAAGTTTACCGGAAACTTTATTGAGAGTCTTAGTTTGTCGCGGGAGAGATGTAGTATCCCTTGCTTGCAATACTTAGTAGTACCAGATGTAATGACAAAGTTGTCGGTAGGCGATACAAAACGATCTTGTCCAGAGTCGATCTCTTTCCCTGCCGACCGTCGTCGGGTCTAGTCGCAGCTTCTAACAACTCGTGGTGAATAAAAAAATATTCTTTCAACAGTGAGAGCGTGCGTTTCTTGTTCAAGTCCGAACATTTCAGTAATGTAAGCTTATTTAGATTTTTTTGAGTTTTTATAATAAATATTAAGAAGGTCTACATACTTTTTTTTATTCAAAATGTGAAGAACAAAATCAAAAATAGAATGAAAATATTATTTTTCATTAAATTGTTGATACTGCCAATGCAAATTTATTTCAACTTTTTTTGTCTCTACCACCACTTTTTAAATTTCCCCAAAACATCCATCAGTGCATTGCAAATGATTGAAAAAAACCTCTTTTTTTTGCATGTTCAAAAATGAAAGGGGTCGTACCGCCACTCCGTCACGAGATATCAAAAAATGGACCTCGGATTCATGATCAGGGACAAACGTTACCCCTTAGGACAAAGTTCGACAAAAATCGAAGAGGGGTCGGGGCTGTTTGCTGTTTGAGTTGGCGGAGATTTATCCATAGCGCGTTTCATTGGCATTGTTTTTTCAATTCGGTTTTATTGGTGAATTATCAATGTACAATTAGTTCTTTTGGAATACATAACAAAGTTTTGGAGTTCCTTTCAGCTGTGTGTTACATCATAATCCATTTTGGAACAATTGTTGCTTGTAGTTAAGGGGTTACCGAAAGTAAGAAAAAGATGAGAAAAAAAACTTACTAAAATTGCAAGGGAAAGGGGATAGAAATAGAGAAAGCTTAAAACTAGATCACAATTTTTTATCCTTTATAGATGTGCTTAATCATCAGCTCCCCGAGGGCCAGAAATTGCTCCGCCTTGTTACGGCAGGTCCGAAACCGCGTCATCATCTCCCCCGCGAGAGCAAAGAACTCCGGCAGGGTAAAGAGATCTTCCCCGGTGACTCCTTGCTGGGTCGCATCGCCGCTACCGGCAGCGACCACGCTTGCAAACGACCGCCCCCATCCAGGAGGGAACGCTGGGTTGTCCGCTCCATAGCGCGTTTATTTTTAGAAATTATCACACATTTTGAATTTTGGGATCACAGTTCGTAGGTTCATGTTGAGAAAACAGTACATTGATCACACTACACTTATCGTTATTCCGTCAACTTGTATGCAAGTTCCTAGCGTAGTACGGCATGCTTTAAAGTCTTTGAAATGTTTCGTCGATCGGATGAAATAATTCACTTTCAAAACTAATAGAGTAATCTACGTGCGTATGTATTGCGTGTACGTACACGAAAAAAAAGTGAGGTTAAATTTTGTCAGCCAGCAAAATCAAATGGTGCGCTAGTGTGCGTACGCAAAACGTCATAAAGCTCTATTAGAGTTGTGTTGCTAAACTTACAATTTCAGAGGATTTTTTAGAAACATTTCTTCGCACAAATTTAATCACACATGTCAGGCTGGCGTTTGGCGAAGAAGTATCATTCCCTGCCAAACTTTTAACTGACATGACATTAGAAAACATACCGATGAAACGTTTCAAGGAAATCCACCAAAATATTCAGATTAACAATATGCTTTAGACTTTTAAAAAGTAGGATTTCAACTCATTACTCATGATTAATGTTACTTCGCGTTACTAATTATTTGTTCATTATGCTTCTACAGCTTTTTGTAAATTTGTTTGTGTCGCACAGGATACCTGATTTCGATCGAGCTAATTGTATAACGATGGGCACCCTTTTCAACAAATCTGCCTGCTTTCATTCTGTGCAGAATTTCATTACAGCTCTTTGCTGACAATAACTGCATCAAACACAGCCGGACAGATTTAATTACATTTCTACCTCTTTCTGCCACTATTTGCAGACCCCCGTGCCAAAGAGCTGCCCCTGATGGCCGACCCGCTGCCCACGTGTGGCCTGATCATCTGTTACCTGCTTTGGGTCCTGCTGATCGGTCCGATGTACATGCGCGACCGGAAACCCATGGACCTGCGGCGTGTTATCATCTTCTACAACCTGTTCCAGGTGCTCCTCAGCGGGTACATGTTTTACGAGGTGAGGCTTTCCGTTTTACAGGGATTTTCGTGTTTGCATTTTGAATTTAATACCACCCTCAATGTATAATTGATTCCACAGCACTTGATGGCGGGATGGTTGCGAGGGTACAGCTTCTCGTGCCAAACGGTGGACTACGACGATGGACCCCTGTCCAGGAGGGTGAGTTGATTTTAATTCTTTTATGGTATAAACATAATTATATTTCTGTGAACTCTCTTTATCTCTCACCCTCCCCACAACAGATGTTCAACCTGTGCTACGTGTACTACCTGTCCAAGCTGACCGAGTTTGCGGACACGGTGTTCTTTGTGCTGCGGAAAAAGCAGTCCCAGATTACGGACCTGCACGTGTACCACCACTCGCTGACCCCGATGGAGGCCTGGATTCTGACCAAATTTATCGCCGGTAGGTGCACACACACACACACACACACACACACACACACACGCGCGCAGCAACAATTTGTACAAATTGAATGATTGATTGGATAAGCTAAATGTTGATTTGAACATGCAAATAGGGTATATTATCCATTAGTGGACCCCTTCCCTATAGTGGACCCTTTGATGGTTTTTTGCCTCAAAAGTACATTTAAAGCATGATTTTTTGCGTTTATAATGCAGAATATTGATATTTTTAATAAAAACTTGGTCTTGTTACATTTATTTGTATGATTTATAATGCTAAATTGAGAAAAAAAAACGTAAAAATATAGCAGGTGACATTTTTGAACCATCCTACTGTCATTTCGCTAAGATTTTTTTTTGAGATTTGATTTATTTTATATCGATGCAATGATTTAATTTACTTTATCATGTTTATTTAATCGAAAAATGAATACACATTCTCATAAAAACATAAAATTCATCCAAATATTAACATTTATTAGTGAAATTCAAGGGTCCATTATAGGTAAGCCAAAAATAATAAATTCCTATTATGGACCCCTCCATTTTGAACTGTCAAAAGCATTCGAAGCGAGGTAAACAATGTGCATTTAGTTTGAAGTGGATCAACATCTGGACAATCGCCGGACCTTGTCACGCCGGAAATATGGGAAAAGTGGACAAATCTAAGCGCTACTCGGAGCATGACATTACCCAATGTCTTTCCGAGATCAAAAACCGGGTTCCTATGAAAACGGCTTGCCGGAAGTACAACATTCCGCGCTCAACGATCAAGTTCCGGCTGAGCTCAGTATGGTCCGGGAAGACAACGAAGGGCCCTCACACAGTGCTGACCGCCGCTGAGGAAACGGAGATCGTAAACTGGATTTCCCGGATGGCCCGGAAGGGTTTCCCGCTAACGAAAGAACGGCTGGTCACGACGGTTCAGACGTTCCTTGCGGCCAATCCGCGTCCAAAACAGATGAAAGCTGGTAATTATGCGGCAAATTTTTGTTCGTTTTTTTATTGTTAAAACGGTTTTTTTTTTGCAGGGTACAAATGGTACCGCGGGTTTCTCCGCCGGCATCCGGAAATCTCAGTGCGGAAGCCGGAAAAAGTGTCGTCCGCTGCGGCGACGGTCGAGCCGGAAGATATCCGCCGATGGCATAGGATGGTCGGAGCGAATCTTGAGGAGGAGGGGTATGCGGAGATCCTGAAAGATCCATCCCGTTTGTTCAATGGCGATGAGTTTGGGCTCGTTCTGGATCCGGAAACGAAGGCGGTACTGGTGCCGAAGAAGACCAAAAATGCGTACCAGATCGACACCGGCTCAAAAAAGAGCATCACCGTCCTGAATTCGTACTCTGCGACCGGACAAGCAGTTCCTCCATGTGTCATATTGCCCTACAAACGGATCCCAGCAGAAGTGACAAAGAGTTTTCCGGCGGACTGGGGAGTTGGAAAGACCGAAAGTGGGTGGATGACCACGGAAGCGTTCTTGGGGTACATCAAAAAGGTTTTTCATCCTTTCTTGGTTCAGGAGAACATTCAGCTTCCGGTCATTTTTTTCGTCGACGGTCATAAGAGCCACACTGCTTTTTAGACGGCGGAAGAGTGCACAAAGCTTGGCATCATCTTGGTGTGCCTTTACGCCAACTGCACGCACATAATCCAGCCTGCAGACGTTGCCATTTATCGCGGGTTGAAGGCCGGATGGACGAAGCAAGTGCGGATTTGGCAAGCTCGCAATCCAGGTATAAGTTAAAATGTTTAAATTTGGCCAATCGTTATTTATGTTGTTCTTCTGACATTTCAGGAAAGACCGTCCGTCTCCAAGATTTCGGCGGATTGCTTGCGAAGGCAATTGACTGCTCGTTCAAGCCCGAATTCGCAATAAACGGATTCCGAGCTTGCGGCCTGTATCCCTTCGACGAAACGGCAATCGATTTTTCCAAGTGCATTGCTGGGAAAAAGAACAAGCCGAAATCTGGTGGTTCAGTAACTTGTCCGCCGCCCGTTTCGGACACTGTTCCCGTACCACGTGACCTGTTGAAGGAATTCGTTGATAAGATCAACCCATCGCAAGCCGCGTTGTACCGTGCAGTTGAACCTGATTTCTTCGATGAGGATGCCGAGAAAATCGTGTGTTCGCTGTACAAAAACGTGCTGCAGAGTCTAGATCAACGCGAGTTTCAGGGCATGAATGATGAAGCGGATTCAGACGACGACGAGGAGGACGTAATCGCGGACAGAGCAGATGACTACTTCATGAAAGAAGAGTTCTTGGATGAGTTAGTTTAAGCTAAAGTGATAGTTTATATCGATATCTTATTTGAAATAATTTCTTTACAGTTTTGGTGAAATCGCGAAAGAGGACAACGCGAGTTACGGGGACGATAGCGAGGCCAAAAGCGAGGCCGACGGTGATGCACCTGGCAACGGCCGCGACTATGGTCTCGGCGACGACGCTGACGTAGCTGCCTGCAATGGGTTCGATGATGACTCCGGTGATGGCTCCGGTGATGGCCCCGGTGATGGCCCCGGTGTCGACGCTGACGTCGCTGCTTGCAATGGCCCCGGCGTTGACTTCGGCGATGGCCCCGGCGACAAAGCTGGCGAAGCTGATGGCGGCGCACAGCACCATGAAGTGAATGAACAGCACACTCGACCGGATGCGTACCTACAGGACCATCAGCAAGAATTGTACGACCCATCGGAATCAGAAAACATCGAGAACATGGACCAAGCTCAAGATCAAAGCATTTTGAGTTTTTTGAGCGAGCCTAGTACGCCCAAGAAGAAAACAAACCGGAAGTACAAGAAGCCCAAAAGCCCCCCTGTGTTGACCTCACGCAAGCGCGTTGAGCTTCATCGCAAGATCGCGGAAGAAAAAGCCGAAAAGGAGCAGCTGAAGGAACAGAAACGGAAGGACAAAGCCAAGCTCGCCGAGGAAAAGAAGCTTCAATTGATCGACAAAGCTTCGAAACGCCTGGAGCGTTTGAAGAACGAACTGAAGGAAATCAATTCCTAAACCCTGACTGATTTTATATGTTTGTTTCTAACTCACAATTTGAGTTAATTGATGATTGATTTGATTGATTTTTTCATTACCATTGACTTTCTATAACCATACATATTACAGCTCGGTGAGCAAAGAATAAAACATTGTTTGTAACAAACTAAAATGAGTTTTAATTTATTTCATAAAAAATTGATTTATTTTGGCAAACAATATGCTGTTCCCAGCAACGATGACTATTGCAAGATGATTCTTACCCCATAAAGGTTAAACTAGCTTCACGCTCACTTGACTGGATCAAAAATAGACAGATTATACTGCCCTTCAACTCAAGCCCATGGGGTGAATCGGGACAATATTTTGAAGCACATACTAAATTTGAAACGGTGCGTAAAATCTTTAATATGAGAAACCAACATTTTCATTTAAAATTGTGAACAAGAACTAGTTAAAATAGCTGTCCCCATTCACCCCATGCATACCAATTCGCTCGTTGTGTCTCGATTCACTCTAGTTTATGGAATATTCGTTTTAGTATTTGTTTTATTCTAAACATATTTCATTTTATGAAGGAAAATATAATTTTCCTATTATGGACCCGGGTCCACTAAACGTTTAGTGGACCCGGGTCCACTATAGGAAAAGAGGGTCCATAATAGGTCAGTTGAAAAAAAAAATTCAACTTTGGATTGTTAAGCACAAAAGCAATTAATCCATCCAACCTACGGTAAATAATGATCATAAAAGCATATATTTTCATAATGTTATGCCCCAGGTATCAAAAAAATGATTTTAATATTGAAAAATGACGAAAAATGCTTGTCGCGTCTACTAGGGTGTCCACTATTGGTTAACGTACCCTATTGTTGTAAAACATCAAACAAGGTTTCCACAACAAGCACCTCGAACAGTTTCATACGATAACGTTACCCAGTTACCGTAGACCCAGATACCAATTAAAGTTTATTGGATTTTTTGGATTGGATAGCAAATTATTTTATGTTCGATTCAATGATTTCCCCCTTGGCGGATTGAAATGGATTAATGGCATAAAAATACCGATCAGGCGGCAATGGCATCTCGATAGCGAAAAGAATGATTTTTGTTGTTGAATTGGTCTGATATTAAGGCCTGTAACGGATACGGGTGCTGGAATAACATTAAAAAATCCATCCGCTTTAACGACCCCCAGAATTCCCTTCCCATTACTAAGCAATTGGTGTTGGTGGTGTTGGTCCGAGTCGGGAATTGAACCCCGATCTACCGCTTACTAGGCGGAAGCGTTGCCCACTAGGCTACGGGGCTCTTTTCAAACTTTGGAGTCAAATTTATTACAATTCATTATCAATCGAAATGTAAACCAACTAAAATTAACACATCATTATTTCAAACTGTACCAAAAGCTATGTTTGAATAAAAAAAAGTCGTGTCTTAAAAGCATCACAAAATTATTAATAAAAAAAATAACAATTATGCTGAGTCAAAATTTTGCAAAAAATGTACATAAGAGCCCATAAATGCAATTTTCAAAGTGTCTCATTCGTTTTAAAATAGATGAATATTATTTAAACAATTTGAAATACATTTTACAGGATATGTCTGAAATAAAAATTTCTGTTTTCAGAATTGTTTTTTGCCTCTGAGTAATTAGAACAAAATTAACCTTCCACCGCCAAAATTTTTTTTTCTAAATTTTTAATTTTTTCCGTGTCTGAGGTCATTTTGAGCAACTTGTGTTCTATGAAAAACTTTACTTCTCTTGTTTTAAGTTTTTCTTGTTTCATTTTCAGTATTTTAATATGCATTTATCTTGTTTAGTTTATGTTTGTTTTGGTAGTATTTGGCCTATTCTACCACCTTCTATCGTTAGGTTTGCCTATCTAATTTTGTCATGTTTTTACAGTCACTTTTTCAATTTTTTGCTTGTTTTTCACATTTTCTGCTATAGAATGGCACCATTATCATTTAAATTGTAAAAAAAATGCGTAGAGGCATAGTCTGGGTAACTAAAAAAATTATTGCATACTTCTTTTTACTTAAAATATATGAAATGTTAGTAAAAAAAAACTTTACTTAATCCACCTTTAGGTGGTTTGTGCCTTCCTCACATTCATATAGTGATTACACTACACAGTCTCAAAAAAGTGTATGACACTTATTTTTATCAGAATAACACACATAACAATAATTTTTATCAAAATATCTGTGATCCGGCCTCAAAATGTGTATTAAAACAAGAAGGACTTATAACTTTTGATAGGGTTGTCAGATTTTCAATCTTTTGGACTCTTTGGAAAGAACTCTTGATTATCCATCCAACGATAGGTCGCATGGTAGATCCGGACAAAGTTTTCATCAAAATTTGTGAGATCCGGCCTATGAAAAGTGTATAAACAACACTTACGTGGTTTTAACTTTTGATAGGGTTGTCATTTCTTCAACGTTTTGGACTCGTTGGAAAGGTCTTTAAAATACCTTTCTAAAAATGTATAGCATGACGGGTATTCTTACAAAAACCATCCTTTTTCAAATCTTTCGAAGTTTGGCTCAAATCGTTTTTTTAGCATAACTTTTGAAGTACTTTTCTAAACTTTATAATAATAACTCGGGTCTTGTGGGACCCCAAGACGAATCGAATGAGCCCAAAACGGTCCAAATCGGTTCAGCCAGTCCGAAGATAATCCGTGTGCATATTTTTCGGTGCACGGACTTACAGACATTCACACGCACAGACATTTGTTCAGAATTTGATTCTGAGTCGATAGGTATACGTGAAGGTGGGTCTACGAGGTCGAATAAAGAAGTTCATTTTTCGAGTGATTTTATAGCCTTTTCTTATTGAGGTGAAAAAGGCAAAGCCAAAGTTGACCCCTCAAAAAAATATGTTTTAAAAAACATTGTCGTCTCATAAAACAAGCAAAACTTCCAACCCATAAATTTTAAGAGTTCTTCTTTGTCAATAAATTGGCTGAAAAATTGATTTTTGGCGATTTTTTTTTAAATCGAAGCCCTTCTAAAGGCGGGGTTGGGTTCTAGAGGGTTAAAGAGAGGAGAAGACTTTCGACTACACAAAGTTACCGGATTTCTATCCGTGTGGTAACGATGTTGATTGCTTCATCTCAATCTCTTGTGATTAATTGCCATTTTGGGAGATATTGACAGAAAAAAATAATCTAAAATCGTCCTGTCTCACTTGCGAGCACAAATCGGACGCGATCTCCATCTCGATCGAGTCGGTTAGCGAATGGCTCAGAGAGGACAATTGGGCTGCGTTGCTCTAAGCTGTTTAAAAACAGTCGGCGATCGACTAAGTTTTAATAATTGACATCAATGTTATCACAAACATTTTGATTTTTTTGTTTACACAACTTCAAAGACACTTTTGACAGCGATTTCCACCATGCCAAGTTCAAATTGACGGCAAACTGTGGTAGTGCAGGCCAAGTGAGCGCCGCACTGGTATTTAGGTTCGATTCTCTCCTCTCTGAGCATATTCGTTTGTGACTGTCGCCGACTGACGGAGTAGGGCGAGAAATTTACGAAGTATTGTAACGCGCTGTGTAAGGCAAATGACCAAATTGTTCGCATTTGGCGTATCGTGTTAGCCAACAAATGAATAGGGGGATGGCGTCGCTATTTTTAGACCATGTTTTCCACTTTTTCTCCATCGAAACCGACTACTTTATCGACTTCATTTTGCTGGGCGAGATAGGACGCCGTCTATTTTTAGACGATGACTCAGCACTTTTCCACTCTTGCACTTCAAAAAACCAGATGGCAGCACGATGTAACGCCACGTCCCTATGGTTGCTCGCTTCAAACGGCATGTTCATGGCGAGGGCCGAAAAAAAAAATTGATTAATAAAATGTAAAAGTTGAATTGTTGTCGAGTTTTTTTTAATATGAATATGATTTTGTATCAAATGAATTAATAGTTAGCTAGAACTTTATTATCAGTATTGATCCAGCATTTTTAAATTTTAATGCTTTCGCTCCGCAGGTGGCAACGCGACCTTCCCCAATATCATCAACAACTTTGTGCACGTGCTGATGTACTTTTACTACATGCTGTCGGCGATGGGACCCCGCTACCAGAAGTACCTTTGGTGGAAGAAGTACATGACCGAGGTGCAAATCGTAAGTGAATGCCGGGCGGAATACTCGAAGGGAATCGTAATCGAAGTTTGTTTTTTTTTTCTAGATCCAATTCATCCTGTGCATCGGCCACTGCATCAACGCCCTGGTCACCGGATGTCCCTTCCCGCGGTTCATCTCGACGCTGCTGCTCATCAACGCGTCCATCTTCCTGGCGCTGTTTATGAACTTTTACATCCATAGCTACAAACGAAGACCGAAGACCGTCGTGGTAGGTTCGACGGTGGAAAAGGTGGAAGAACTGGCCAAGGAAGCGCCGGTGGAGGCTAAAGAAGTCAACAACAATACCGTTGAGTCGGTCGAGCTGCTGGAAAAGCAGGAAAAATCCGAGGATGTTCCTGTGGAGGAATTGAAGCATGCTGAGGAAGTAAGTGAAGAGGAATCAATCATTGTGGAAGAACTGGTGGAGCCTGCCCTTCCGAAGGACGTTACGGAGGCAGTTGAAGGACTGCGTCAACGGATAGTTACGCTGGAGGAACTGATTCCAGAAGATCGGCCCAGCAGGGTCGAGGAGGTCACCAAGTAAACCAGACATAGATAGGGCAATTAGCTTTATGGTATTAAATTAGGTGCAATCATGACAAATAAGAGACCGAACGAGGTAATTTAGATTCTAGCGTAGATTCCTAAAAGTGGGGTCGAGTTCAAGAGCCAATTGAACTGTTTGCATTAGTAAAAACATGGTTCAAAATCGTCCGCCAAGCTGCCTCACAGCTTCACCCAACATAGCGAAATGCTTCTCCTAAGTAAGCTCAACTTTTCCATAATTCACTTAGGAAAATCTAGTCTGTAACAGCTGTTTTTTTAAAATTTTTTGCTCAAAGAACCAAGTAGAGAAGTAAAAAACTGAATTGCTCAAACCTTTTCCCCTGAATTCGAACGCCTCCGAACCAGATTTAAAACGCTTCCATCTGTGGCGGTTTTCCCATCCGGGGAAAATGTGCCCCCTAGATTGGCCGTTCCCAAACATCCTTCGCCGCCAGGCGCGAAGGTCGAAAGCAATTGTGGCGTTTTTCAGTTTGGCACGGGGGCTTTTAAAAAGTGTGTCTATTTTCGCGATTTTTTTTCCTTTTCTTTAGCTGGCTATTCTAGTGTGTAAGACCACGTGACTGAACTTGGCAGGTCAGAGTAGTGAATTTAAGGATTTAGAGTCAGGTTGTTGCGGTTGATAGTGGAAACCTTGCTCAACTGCCACGATAAGCTATTTGTAAATGAATGGATTGCTAATAAAAAGAAAAATTAAAATACATTTTTTATTATTCCATTGAAATGCCCTTCTTAGATGCGATGAATGAGAACCCATCAGATGCTTCGTGAGAAACATTAAAATGGTTTCAAATGCGTCTGTCATATCCAGGCCCGTGATACTGACGTAGCTTGCTAAAGCCGCCACCAAATGTTTGGTGGCGCTGTTTCGGAAATAACATTTCAGAGGGTCACAAATCAAAATATAATAAATCTTATTTTTATTTTTTTTGGAAAACAAATCCTCAGAATGATTCTTTTCATTAAAATATTGCAAACTTTGCACCAAATTCTCCATCCTTGCAAATAATATCTGCACACCAAATATTTGCACACTTGAAAACCTACCCCTTGCCTATAGTGGTGCGTGTCTCGACTGAGCTTTGATGCTTTCGGACACTTTAGAACAGTTTCAGACAGGGGAGTGTGTCTTAGACAGTTTTTTTTTCTGCTGTAGTTTGAGGTGTGCACTTTTGTATAGAGCTTTCCACAAGTTGCACGATGTGTGTGTGTGTGTGTGGTCCAATCCAATACCCGCTAACCGGTAGCGAAATTATGGGAAAGTATAATTTGTATCAAACTGTGTACATGCCGAATGCTGATACAGCTTATCTCAGTCCCGGGTATTAGGTGGTGATAGCCCTCGCGCTGCTTCCAACGACCCATTTCAGAATGACAGAGCTCCTTGCGGTCCAATTCCGAGGTCGCTGGGCATTGTTCGGCCCCGCCTAAACATAGAAGCAAGCATCTGAAGGAAACTCGATCTATATTTAGACTTCCAATCCCCTCAGGCAAATCAGGGATCAGCGCGTATTTAATAATATGAGAAGAAGAGATAACATGTTTCAACACTACGGATCAATTCACTGCTAGAGTGTAAACCTTCTGATGGCCGACTGCTTAGCGTCCCAGACCACCACCAATCCAAAGGTGTGAGTTCGAATCCCACCTGATTCATTTTAGTTTTTATTCATATTCAAATTCCTGATTCCAAATTTCAAAGGTACCGACCGGGATTTGATCCCTGAACCTTCTGCTTGGGAGATAGAAGCCGTAACCATTAAGCCACGGAGCCGGTTGAAAGGGATGTGGTTCTCTGTATGGCTTTTTGCGAGATGAGAGCAGAGGAAAACAATCATCTCAACGTTTCCACTTTACCCGGGCTAACGGCCGGCAGTTCCAGTTCACGATGATTTCTCTTCATATGTTAAAAACCACTTATGATTTTGGCACATATTCCGTTTGTCAGCGTTTCCTGTCATTACTGGCGGGAAAAATCTACGTGGAATCAGCTGTGCAGACCTCATGTATGACAGGAATGCAGGTTGAGCGACTCCCACGGGCAGCTTTCCACAAGTTGCACGATTGTCTAAAAATCGCTGCAATCTGCAATAAACCACCAACAAGCTTCCCAGCAGGTGTCTTTTTCAAATCCTCTGAAATGTCTTCCGCAAATTCTTATTTGGCCAATGAATCAACCATGTTGTTGGGAAACCTTAAGAGCGAGTCCATGAACAGGGAATAGCCCATTGTTAGGGACGTTGTGGAGCTCACCAATCTGCCTAAAATTCAGGGGTTGTTTGAACTTATATATATAAAATCTGGGCTAAATATGAGCACTCTAGCTCAATGGGAAGTGGAACAAATCTGGACAAAACTTTTGAACTTTTAAATACATAAAAAAATGAAAATATCTGCAACTAAGGCAAATTTCGATTGAGTCTCAAAATTCTTAAACAGGACTTAAAAATGCTACCAAATGAAGTTGAAGCATCCTAATTGTTCAATTACAAGCATTACAGTTAAAAAAAATTGCAATTTTCGACATTTCGATTGGGAGCTCATTGGCGACATGTAAGAATTAAAAAGTTGATTTTCATCCATTTATGCCTACTCTTTAAAAATTAAATTCAAAAAAATAAGAATCTGCTCTTATCGGTTGACATTGTATTGTTGGATATGAACCTAATTTCCAATAAATGTGAATCGGCGATTTTTTTAAATTTTAGTTTAGTAAAGAGTATAAATGGATAAATATCAATATTTTAATACATGTTATTCTGAAATTGGCTTAGGAACTTGAATTTGATAAATCCATCTCTAAAAAATGGGATATCCGAGCAAAAATTTCCACCTGAAACAATTCATCGTAACATTAAGTTTAAAGCTAGATAATACTCAAATCATCATGCACTGAAAGCCCAACCATGGTTATTGCTACCAAATTGTGGAGTTAAATTGAGGCACGCACCGATGTATTTTGCTAAAAACAAACCGTACAAACTTGATTTGAATAAATTACGTTGTCAATTTTATGATGTCTAGTAGTGCATAGAAATTATAACCCTCCAATACAGAAAAGATGATCATGATTTAGTATCAAGTTTAGTATTCACTACCCTACAGTTTCGAGGAAGCATTGTACATTTTACCACATTTGCGTTTACAAGAAAGCATGTTTTTGAGTCAAACAAACCAACTTCTATGGTACCCCGTGGTTTGAATGTGTTGGTAAATTTTCGACCAGAAAGACTTCTATGAATAGCTGTTTTTAGACATAATAGTTCAAATCTAGAAACTAATTTTGTTGTTTTGTGTCTATTCTAACTGAAACCTTTAAAAAAAATCTTCAAATATTGTGCAAAAACATTGCTAAAATCACTTCTCACTTCACCCCATGTGTCCCGATTGCCCCGGATAATGATACACATTTAATTTCATTTTAACTAACAAAACAATACTAAAGAAAAAAAATATTTTCGTCCTTTCGATTTTGCGCCCTTTTCGTCATGTTACTCCCCATAATTTTGACACTAGACACCAAAACTTTGGTAGGGGAAATCTACCCATTTTAATCCTAATAAGCGGTCGTGTTTGAATGATGCTGGATAATCTAGAGTCTCCCTTGAATTTTACTAAAACCAAGTACACCAACGAGTAGAGCAAGTTTTTGTGAACATTTCTGTTTATTTTCACTTTCACTAAAAGTTATTCTATTTCTTTACCAAGCATTTAACAAAAAAAAATTCCCAAGGGTATTCTAATCGAGGCGAATGCATTGGGCCACGCCCATTTTTCTAATATCGGCTTAGTTCTTTTTTCTTCCAACACTCTGTCGAGTGTTGCCATTTGCGCTGACAGTTCAAACGAACACTCACGAAAAGTGGCATTTATAGGGAAAGTTTACTGGCATCGCTGGCTGTGCTGCTGGTGGTGTTGACGGCCAGCCTTTGTTCTTTTTTGCCTTCGTCTCTCGCTCGGTTTTCTTCAGCCTTCGATTTGAATGCAAAGTGAAAATTGAAACGTCAAACGACTTGGCGCGTTTGTTTTTTTGATGGCGCTTGCTAATTATTTACATGTTTCGGGATTATTTTTCAAGTGAGTGACCTTCTAATGTTCAAAAGAACATGTTTCCGGTAGTTGAAAGCAATTTCATATCTTAAGCGCCGTGAAAAAGTAAGCGAAAGTGAAAAGTTAATTTTGGCGATATTCATTAAGCGTTTGAGGGATTCTCGTGTGTGTCACTGTGTGTGCCAACAAAATGATGAGAAGTGGTCTCGCAAAATACAAATTATGATCAAAAGTGCATTAAATGTGATCTTTTTGGCCAGTAAGTGGCATACATTTGAGTGCTTACTCGAGGCGGTGCTGTTGCTGGTAAGTTTATAGCCCAAATAGTATTTTTGGAGCTTTAATCGAGCATCAAACTCTCCATATGACGAAGATAGGTGTTTGATTGGAAAGGGTAGATTTCCCCTACTTTTTAGGCTTCAGTGACATTGTATGCAGATGACAGCCGTAGCATCCCCGTGGTCATATCGAAGGTGTCGGAAATCAAGAGTTACCACCTGGGTCAGAAAAGGGGGAAAATAAATCTTCGAATCTCGAGCAGGTGGAATTGCCATGGGAAAAACATGTTTTGATTTCAATGCATACCACACATTAACACGAGAAGCCCGTGGGAGTCGCTCAACCTGCATTCCTGTCATACATGAGGTCTGCACAGCTGATTCCACGTAGATTTTTCCCGCCAGTAATGACAGGAAACGCTGACAAACGGAATATGTGCCAAAATCATAAGTGGTTTTTAACATATGAAGGGAAATCATCGTGAACTGGAACTGCCGGCCGTTAGCCCGGGTAAAGTGGAAACGTTGAGATGATTGTTGTCCTCTGCTCTCATCTCGCAAAAAGCCATACAGAGAACCACGTCCCTTTCAACCGGCTCCGTGGCTTAATGGTTACGGCTTCTGTCTCCCAAGCAGAAGGTTCAGGGATCAAATCCCGGTCGGTACCTTTGAAATTTGGAATCAGGAATTTGAATATAAATAAAAACTAAAATGAATCAGGTGGGATTCGAACTCACACCTTTGGATTGGTGGTGGTCTGGGACGCTAAGCAGTCGGCCATCAGAAGGTTTACACTCTAGCAGTGAATTGATCCGTAGTGTTGAAACATGTTATCTCTTCTTCTCATATTATTAAATACGCGCTGATCCCTGATTTGCCTGAGGGGATTGGAAGTCTAAATATAGATCGAGTTTCCTTCAGATGCTTGCTTCTATGTTTAGGCGGGGCCGAACAATGCCCAGCGACCTCGGAATTGGACCGCAAGGAGCTCTGTCATTCTGAAATGGGTCGTTGGAAGCAGCGCGAGGGCTATCACCACCTAATACCCGGGACTGAGATAAGCTGTATCAGCATTCGGCATGTACACAGTCTGATACAAATTATACTTTCCCATAATTTCGCTACCGGTTAGCGGGTATTGGATTGGACCACACACACACACATACCACACATTAACACGAGAAGAGCCATCTTATAGCCCCACCATTAGAGAGGGCATGGAAAAGAGCTATGGAAAAACAAGAAAAATATGCTATTGAGGTTATAAAAATAGGTTTTCCCCATAACGTCATGCTTCAAATTCCCGGACGCTTCGTACCCGGACACCCCATCTTGTTTCATTGATTATTTGGATATAAGTTCATTGAGTAAATTTCAAAGTTGTGTTATTTGATGAATACTAACATCAACATTCATTGCAAATTTGCTTGGACCAAAACAATTAAATAAAATAAAAATATAAGTTTAAAAAATGTGAAACATTTCACTGAAATATTTCATAGGCGTCCGAAGCACCGGGAAGTCAAAACAGAAATTTATGGTTTTAATTTCCTTAAATTCTAGCAACTTGTTATACAAAATATCGATTGTTTTGATGTCAACAGCTTATTTCAGACCGTAAGAACGCCATTCAATAAAAATTTGGTCCAAATTTGTTCGATTCATAAGAAAAAACAAGTGTCCGGAATTCGAAGCAAAAGTGTACTGAATTCGAATCAGCTTTTATCAGTGTCCGGGAATCGAAGCACAACAAGTCATTTTTGTTTTCAAAACTTTTTTTTTGTAAAATCGCGATAACTGATGATGTTTAGAAGCAAACCCCTTATGTTTATATATCAAACAAGCTAACCCCGACAAACTCCGTCTTGTAATTTTTTCACATCTTGACGTTTTTAGCCTCCTGTGATCAAAATTTGGTTTTAAGCAACTTTTCCCATACAATCTGCAGATCTTCGGAATCGGTTCCGGAGTGGCCAAAGTTGTCACTCTTTAGCGTAAGAACCTTCCTTGGGCTTATAGGAACCCAACGCAGTAAAGAGCGCTCCGATCCGACATTCCGTGTTGAATTGATTCGCGTTCGAACAAAACCATCGAAATTTTTTATATATATAGATTTTTGTTACAACTTTGTAGAACATTATGACACTCTAAAAAAAAACCCTGCAGAGTTATAAAAAACACGAAATTTTAAAATGAATATTTTTGTTCTAAACGAAAAAATGACCCTTCTCGGTCAGTGTAGATTCGAAAAGAACATTAAATTTGCCTTAAAATGAGTTGTTCCAAAAAAAAATTTACAGTTGAGGAACGGAAAAGAGTTTCTAAAACTTTTTTGGTGTTATTTTTTTCGATTAAAAGTACGTTTTTTTTTCGGAATTTTGAGTACGCCATCAAATCGGGCGTCCAATTTTACATAAAATTCCCTTTGACACAAATTTTTTTATCTCATCACCGTTTCAGGCTGCAAAGTATTGAAAAACACCTCTTTATTCGCATGTATCAAAAAACGGACCTCAGATTCGGACAAAAGTTACCCCATAGGACAAAGTTTCACGCTAATCGAAGAGGGGTCGGGGCAACTTTTCCCAATTTGTGTGAGTTGGTAGAGAATTACCCTAATAATTTTAGCAACATCGGGCAAACATTGTTTTCATCCCCTCTCGTTTTTTTCTCTGTGAAATTTACTGATACGAATGAGAGCTTCAAAATTGCACATCAAATTTAAGTGGCAAATGCTGTGTTCGAAAAAGGTCAGAGTCAGAACATTGCCTTATGCAATTGACGTTACGTGCACCGAAAGGATTGTGATGTCAATTTTGTTTTCCGTGGGAAACACTAAAGCTGTTTGGTGGGAATTATCGTCGAGGACATGTCATAGTTTATGTTCTGACGTATGATTTGAAAGAAATCTCTTGTAACTGCGGTTGTTAACTAGGGGAAATATACCCCTCTCTAATCAAACACCTATCTTCATCATTTGAAGAGTTTGATGCTCGATTAAAGCTCCAAAAATACTATTTAGGCTATAAACTTACCAGCAACAGCATCGCCTCAAGTAATGGCCAAAAAGATCAAATTTAATGCACTTTTGATCATAATTTCTATTTTGCGAGACCATTTCTCATCATTTTGGTGGCACACACATCCACACGCAAGATGAGAGCTTAACTGCTTAACGAAAGTCGCCATCAATATCTTTTCACTTGCGCTAAAGTTTTCAAAGCGCTTAAGATATAAAATTGCTTCCAACTACCGGCAACATGTTCTTTTGCACATTAGTTAATCACTCACTTTAAAAATAATTCCGAAACATGTAAATAACTAGCAAGCGTCATCACAAAAACAAACGCGTCAAGTCTTTTGACGTTTCAATTTTGACGACCCATTCCAATCGAAGGTAGAAGAAAACCGAGCGAGAAGCAAAGGCAAATAAAGAACAAAGGGTGGCCACCAACACCACCAGCAGCGCCTGTTGGAGTGAGCCAGTGATGCCAGGAAATTTTCTCTATCGATGCAACTTTTCGTGAGTGTTCGCTTAAAATTTAATCAAATTTGGCAGCACTAAGTAGATCTAAAAGAGCGCTGGAAGAAAGAAAGAACTAAGCTGAAAATAGGAAAATGGGCGTGGCCCAATGCACGCGACTGATTAGAATGCATTTGGGGTTTTTTTTTAAATAATAGAATAACTTTTAGTAAAAGTGAAAATAAACAGAAATATTTACAAAAAGTTGCTCTACTTGTTTGGTGTACTTGGTTTTAGTAAATTTCAAGGAACACTCCAGATTATCCAGCATCATTCAAATACGACCGCTTATTAGGCTTAAAATGGATATATTTCCCCTTCATACTTCAACTGTCATTCTTTGGTGATGAGATTGTCAATTTTGCAATACCGATTTTTCAGCGAAACCCTTGCATTAATTTGGTTTCAACCAAGTCGCCCTACAATAACAGGATCAAATCGAAATCATTGATTGAGTGGACAGGAGGAAAAAGAACCCGTGCAAACTTAATTAAAATTGTGTAATGAGAATTTCCGTTAGTGCAACGTATCTGCTTTACCTTTACCTGGCATTTACACAGTACAGTCCGTCTTTCGCCATCGGAGATTTGCTCTGAAATGCATATTCGATTACGCTATGGTTCCTGTGTCCAATGCATGAGCTTCCCGCAAAAAAAATTTAACGCTGCACTGTGAAAACTTCAACATTAGTTCCAATGAAGTGATGCTGTTAAGAATATTCAAACATTTCCAACGGTGTGCAAAAAACCCTGCTCCTGCACTTAACCATATTAAAACTCTGCTGTTCTTTTGTGTTGAAAAAAGCTTTGGAATACAGAGCAGATCTCTCAGTTGGAGCTTGTGTGCAGCTTCGCTCTGCGGTGGCTTTGTTCCGTTTCGTGGGGCATCGATACACCATCAATACGAGACTGGATGTAAATGGAAGCTGCATTTCGTCGCTGTCGTGCTAACTTGTCGCAGGTGTATTTTGGGCAAAATTGGGTTAAGAATGTCATTTCGTGCAGCTCTCAATGCCTCACCTTTTGACATTCACAGATCCCCAAAATTCGATTTCAATCCTGAGATATTCAATAAAAACCGAATAAACTCTGTGCATTTATGTCACTTTTCATATCAAAAAAAGTTTCAATCATGTCGTGCTATCTCGTCACTCCCTGAAAATTGATGTAAGTGTGGCAACTAACACAAGGAATTTCAAGTCAGAACGCGTTTGACGCACGTACAAGTTAGACTACCGTAAACATTTTCAGTTATAACCTTTCATTTTTCTGGATTTTTACTGAGAAACGTTTTTCAGTGAATTGTAGCTCGAAACCGTGAAAAGATAGACATTTGGTGTCAATGGAACCTTTGTGTAAAATTGGACGCCCAATTTGATGGCGTACTGAAAATTCCGAAAAAAACATATTTCCATCAAAAAAAGTATAAAAATAGTTATAAAATGTCAACTGTCAAAAATCGTGAGACATGTCATTCTATGGGAAATTTAATGTACTTTTCGAATTTGAAATAACCCAGAAGGGTCATTTTTTCATCTAAAACAAAAATTTTCATTTTAAAATTATGTGTTTTTTTGTAACTTTGCAGGGTTTTTTTTATAGTGTAACAATGTTCTACAAAGTTGTAGAGCAGACAAAAACAAACAAATGATGTATAAACATAAGGGGGTTTTATGTAATGTCCATGAGTTTTCAGAATTTTACAAAAAACTTGTTTGAAATAGTGATGATTTTTAATCAGTTTTTCGAATCTTTAACTCCTGAAATTCAATCTTGTGCTTTTAAAAGTATTTTTTTCTGAAAGTTCAGCTAATTTTGCATTAAAATGACCCTTTGGATTATTTTTTATTTTTTTTATATGATTAGGGGACAAAATCCCACATCTTTAAAGACATTCAGAAGAATGGACCAACATAATTCCGACAAGTTAAATATTTTTAAATAGTGATTTATGTAAAAAAAAAATAATTTTGTACTTAAAATTTTTGGACCTCATTTTTTATGTAAAACCGAGTACTTTACAATTTTTTGATTATATGCATCGTTTTCAAAATATAGAGCATTCCTGAAAATATTGTTGTCAAATATTTTAGAAAATTTCCTACAATTTCATCTGAGAGAAATTAAAGATTGGACCACTAGGGTGTAATATCAAAATCGATTTTCCAGCACAGCATTATTTTAGTTCCTTTTGGGGTCCTAAACAACTCCTCAAAGTTTGGAAACGATTGGTTTAATCCTCACTTTGCGCAAAGCGATTCAATTTTCCATACAAATTTGTATGGGAAAAATCATTTTTTTGAATTATGATATTTAAATAATCCAAGTTTCACGCTATACTAAAACCGGATTCATATTCGGATGCTCTGGAATGTGCTCTACAACTTTCCCGAAGAGAGTATGGTGCTAACTTGCTCCTAAAAGAAGATACAGCGTCCTCAAAACTCGTCTAAAACGTGATTTTCGATCAAAAAACACGTTTTAGACGAGTTTTGAACACGCTGTATCTTTTTATAGGAGCAAGTTAGCACCATACTTTCACTTTATGAGCGGAAGGTCGTGGTTTCAAACCCACATGGCTTGGCACATCCTTTCCCCTGTACTCTTCACATGTATAAGGACCAACTGTTCTCTGTATAATTGCCCTACAGAGCTCCACGGCCCGATCGCAAAAAGTGCTTAGAAGGGACGAGTTTTTCAGAAACCAGAATTTAAGGGCTAGCTGGGTATAAGTAAACGTAAAATGTGCACTTCGGTTCTAGCGATACATTTGGACAGTACAGAGTGGAAAAGGCAGAGCCAAAGAGGATTGAAAAAACATTCAAACCTCTTCGGCGGCGAAGTTACGGCAGTGGATCGCTCGACACACTCGCTCAACAATAGCGTGTGTGCGTGTCCCATCTGCCTAATAACAGAAGAAGCCTTTGTGATTCTATAAATAGAATTGCAAGTCCGCAATAGATCTAATTCCTGGTCGCAGTGGATAGTGGCATCGAACAAACTAGCACCATACTCTCTTCGGGAAAGTTGTAGAGCACATTCCAGAGCATCCGAATATGAATCCGGTTTTAGTGTAGCGTGAAACTTGGATTATTTAAATATCATAATTCAAAAAAATGATTTTTCCCATACAAATTTGTATGGAAAATTGAATCGCTTTGCGCAAAGTGAGGACTAAACCAATCGTTTCCAAACTTTGGGGAGTTGTTAAGGACCCTATAAGGAACCAAAGAGTTGCTGTGCTAGCTAAATTTGGAGAACTTTATTTTTTTCCATACAACCATATTACACCCTATTGGACCACTGCTTGCTGAGATACAGCGAAAAAAAGAAAAAAAAAACAGGAAAATTGATTTTTTCAAGTCTCACTCAAACAACCCTCCATTTTTTAATATCGATATCTCAGCAACTAATGGTTCGATATTTTAATGTTAAAAAGTTTACCATTCGTAAAGTTTTCGTATCTTTTCGAAAACTTCTGTTTTTCTTCAAAAGACAGGACTTTTTCGGACTAAATTGAATGGCTATATTTTGAAATTATTTTTTTTTCAAAAATCACTGTTTTCTAAAATCATAACCCTTCCGCAAAATTTTGGTCCATACTTCTGAATGGCTTAAAAGATGCGGGGTTCTGTCGCCTAAAACATATGAAAAAAAAAAATAAAAAAATACGGATTTTGGGAAATTTTTAATTAATTTTTTTTCAATTAAAAAATCACCAAATTTTTTTCCGTGTACCTATTTTTTCCGAATAAACCTCATCAATACCTACAACTTTGCCGAAGACACCAAATCAATAAAAAAAATTCCTTAAAAAGTTACAGGTTTTAGAATAATATTTACGTACCTTTTTGCCTTCCTCACTGAGGTAAGGCTATAATCCTGCTCTAAAATTGAACATTTTATTTAAAGCTCGAAAACCCACCTTGATGTATACATATCGACTCAGAATCTAAAACTGAACAAATGTCTGTGTGTATGTGTGTGTGTGTGTGTGTATGTGTGTGGGTATGTGTGTGCGTATGTGTGTGTGTATGTGACCAATAATGTCACTCAGTTTTCTCAGCACTGGCTGAACCGATTTTGACCAAACCAGTCGCATTCGACTTGGTTTAGGGTCCCATACGGTGCTATTGAATTGTTTGAAGTTTCGATAAGTAGTTCAAAAGTTATGTATAAAAATGTGTTTTCGCATATTTTCGGAAGTTGAATAAATGGCAGTAAACTGAACCAAACATCATCATGTTATACATCGTTAGTTAGGTAATTGAAAGACCTTTCCAAAGAGTCCAAAACATTGAGGATCTGGCAACCCTGTCTCGAGTTCGACCGCTTAAGTGATATTTATGTACTTTTTTGTAGCCGGATCTCACTTAAATGTATGTAAACAATGTCCGGATCCATCATCCGACCCATCGTTAGTAAGATAATCGAAAGACCTTTCCAACGAGTCCAAAACATTGAGGATCTGGCAACCCTGTC
This sequence comes from Culex pipiens pallens, assembly GCF_016801865.2. Classification (NCBI taxonomy): domain Eukaryota; kingdom Metazoa; phylum Arthropoda; class Insecta; order Diptera; family Culicidae; genus Culex; species Culex pipiens. The sequence goes on from NC_068939.1 coordinate 19,163,805, forward strand.
TCGAGTTCTGACCACTTAAGTGATATTTATGTACTTTTTTTGTAGCCGGATCTCACTTAAATGTATGTAAACAATGTCCGGATCCATCATCCGACCCATCGTTGGTAAGGTAATCGAAAGACCTTTCCAACGAGTCTAAAACATTGAAGATCTGGCAACCCTGTCTCGAGTTCTGACCACTTAAGTGATATTTATGTACTTTTTTTGTACGAAATTGTATGTAAAAAACGAAATTTGTGTGCAAACCCATCATATCACATATCACCCATTGTTGGAAAAGAGTGAAGAAGGCACCAACCACTAAGGTGGATTTAGTTAGTTTTTGTATGGACAGCTGCCAAAATTTTATGGAGACTTTTATGGGGGAACCAATGACACAAAATAGCTTCTTTGGTCAAAGGGAAGGCCCCCACAAAGTATGAGCCAAATAAAAAAATACAAACAAAATCCATTTGCGGTTTTGGTAGAGAATTGCTCAGTTTTGTAATTTTTTATGCGAAACGAACACAAGGGCAGTGATATCGAATGAAATTTCATTATTGCTAAAAACAGACACACTGATCTCAACCTTCTTTCCATTACAGTAAAGGCATTTCTTTTTGCAGAGCAAATAAACTTTTCAAACACAATAAACTCAAAAATCTTTATTATCGAACTAGGTTGTTCTGCGTTCAATTTGAAAAAAACATTTTATCTTTACACTTTTCTATTCGCGTGCGCGAACTACAAATCCTTTCATTTTTATTTTTTTTTGTAATTATGGTTAAGTTTAATCAGGGAAAATTTGCAACAAGCTAGTTTGGGAGTAGACTGGTAATGTAGAATAAAAAAAAACACTTCAAAGGTTATCGAAATAGGCACGCTTGGAGTTGAAGAAAAAAAAAGTGCAAAAAATGGTTCACTTTTGCTCAACTGCTGGCTGAATTTGTGGGTAGAGTTGAATAAAATATGGCCTTCCGTAATCAGTTGATTGCCGCAAACGAGCTGAGCTGGGCCCTCCCCCTCAGAACACCTGGACGCGGTGATTTTCGCGATCGCACACCAGGATGTTCCCGTTGGACATGATGGCCACCCCCTCGAGCCCCTTGAACTCGGCGTCCCCGGAGCCCCACGAGCCGAACGCCCGCAGGAAGCTGCCGTCCGGGTGGAAGATCTGGATCCGGTTGTTGCCCGAGTCCGCCACGCAAATGTAGCCCTGGTCGTCAACGGCCACGCCCCTGCAAATTAGGAGGGGGAGAAGAGAGCAGAAAAAAAATGTTAAAGGTAATTCTGATTGAACACGAAATGAGCAGCTGATTTGCATGATAAATTCGTAGGTACAATCAATTTGGTGGCCTAATGGTAATGATGGGTCTGGGAAATGAAAAAGTTTACAGCCCAAATCGAATCATCGAATGGCAGTCGTTACGTCGTATTCCTATGATAGAACCATGATTGTACAGAGCTTTGATTTTATGGAAAAATGAACTCCAAAAACAGAAATGATATGATGGAAGTTTGATTAAGACATATTTACTAGAGTCAAAAATAGTAGTTTATGCAACAAGTTGTAAAAAGAGGAAAAAGTTTTGCAACGAGTTCCATACAACATTTTTTGCAATTTCGAAAAACACCCATTGAGTGAAATTTTAGGTCGAATTTTCATGTATTTTGTCAATAAATCGTTTAAATCAAAAAAATGTTGAAAAGTGTTACTTTTCAAAACAAGTGCTGAAAAGTTCAACTTTTCAGCACCCATTTCAGTGCTGAAAAGTAGAACTTTTCAGCATTTATTTTGAAAAGTGTTGCTATTCGATTCTGTTATTTTTGGTACAGAAAAGTAGGCTATTTCGTCGTTCAAGAATGACAGGAAAAGTAAGTAGTTTCACGACGGAAATGCAAAAATGATTATTTTTAATTCCATTGGAAGATTTAAGGGGTTACATACATGTAAGAAATCACAAAATTTCATTTTACTGAAAATTTATTGAATCCACTAAAATGATTATTTCCAAACACTACTGCATGTTTCATGAAGATATTTCATGATTAAACTGAGTAAGAGACTATTTAAGCTCAAAAATTTGCCATGCGCCAAGCGAGCTGTCAAACTTTATGAGCGTTTTTCTCTAAACACCGAGTTGATTTACAGTCATCCCACATATTCGGAACACATTCGGAAAAGTTGTACTTTTTGAACACAAAACCTCATTTCAAGACTATTTTATCCAGATCAGCAAAACACTGCCTCCAAATTGCCTGTTATTGTGCCTCCCACAATTGTGGAACACGTGAAGTCATTATTTTGTAATAAAATATGTACTCATGGAGAGAACCAAAGTTTTTTTACATCCGTAAGAAAAAAGTGTTCCGAATTTGTGGATTCCAAGGGCAAAGTTTTTCTTCAAAAACTTGATATAAAAGTTAAAATTTGCAAATGTTTGATACAGCATTCGAAAGATCCCAAGAAAAGCTTTCAAATGAAGGTAAAAGCGGATCATTAAGTTCAATTATAATTGGTATATTACATAAAAAGCAGGTAATATTAAACCTTCCAAATTTTCAAAATTTTCAACTGTTTAGGTACCTACGTAAATATTCGAAAATGAAGACATTTTAGATCGATTTAGTGTTTTCGGAAAAAAATAGACACACGAAAAATTTGGTTATGCCGATTTTAAAATGAACTTTTTTTTCACAAAAATGCAATTCCCATTTTTTTTTAATTTTTTGAATAAAGATTTTTTTTAATAGTACGGGAAGTTTGGCCATTGAAAGTTACTTTTCAAGTTTTTACTTTTTTATGTGTTTTTGAACCATAACTGGAAAAAATCTCCAGATTTATATGCATTTTTTTAATGAACAAAAAATCATATGTTGTGAAAACTATTGATTTGTGCTTTTGATACAGTTGAAAATGCAATATTAATCAAAAATGTATAAACAAAACAAGTTTTAACGAATGTTATGCAAACTTTTGACTTATTACCAAATTTACCTTCAAATTATATGTTTTTCGGTTTAAAAGCTGATAAACTTTGTTAACTAAATATAAACATTGATTTTTTTGACGTAAACATAAAGTTTGAAAAACTTAAATCTTATTTTTACAAGAAAAACTATGACTATCAAATCAGCCCGGAATTCAAAATAATAATTTTTAACGCAATTTTTTTTAACACTATTGTAAAAACTTTTTTTCAAAGATGGTGCATGGACATTGTGTGGCCTACGCCAGTACATGTTTTAAAAATAATAATCTTGAGAAAAACCTTACCAGTTGGATAATATTCCAAAAATAAATTAAAACCCTTTTAATGTCACCCGGTTTAAGGGAAATTAGAATTTTTTGATAGTTGCATCACTGTAATGATGTATAAAGCATTTTGTTTTACTTTTCACCTAATTTTTTTGAAAATCATGCTTGAAATGTTAAAGTCAGGATTTTTGGCAACAGAAACACAGCGTAACAAAATATTTTTTTTATTTTTTGGCAGCACGAAAAAAAATGCTCCTCTAGGGATCGGCTTCCCGAACAAAATGCAACCTGGCGCATATTTTTATTGTTATCCTAACTCGAGATATTCAATGCAGAAGTTTTGCATATGAATCACCCCCCGTCGGAAAATATTTTTTATTTTGTTTTCTCTGTAACTTTTGATCAATTAGGTCTTTTTGGACGCTTCCGGTGTCATTCGACGGTAAATTGTTAGAAAAACTCAAGATTTGGTCCCATTGGCCGGTTCCCGTAACCGGTTCCGGAGGAAATCCGGAATATTGGCCAAAACTGTGCAAAAACTTCAAAATTTTGAAGTTTTTTGCTCTTAATGCGAAGTGAACGCACTATAGCATGAAACAATCCATACAAACTAAAAAAATGTTGGTCCCAGCATGTTTGAAGGTGTTTAATTGAAAAGGTGGCCATTGAGAACCGGTTCCGGTGAATCCGGATCCGGAAACTCCGGAAAAAATTAAGCAATATTTTCACAATTCCAATGTGTCAGACAGATATAAATAAAAGTGTTGTTGAAGCATTCTTTGCTACTTCATATTCATATTACCACAAAAACATGGCCAAGTGGCCAACGGGAACCTGCTCTAAATGTTCCGGATCAGGGAACCTGTGGAAATTATATATTTTTTATTAATGTTATGAAGCAGTTTTTATTAAGACATTTTCAATGTATCTGGAAAAAATCTGAATTGATTCAAAATCAAAATCAGAAATGTGGCCAAGTGGCCAACGGTAACCTGTTCTGAATGTTCCGGATCATGGAACCAGTGGACACTTGACATTTTTTTTAATTTTAAAGGCAGTTTTTTATTAAGAAATTTTCAAGGTTTCTGGAAAAAATATGAATTAATCCGAAATATAAATAAAAGTGTTTTTGAAGCATTCTTTGCTACTTCATATTCATATTACCACAAAAACATGGCCAAGTGGCCAACGGGAACCTGCTCTGAATGTTCCGGATCAGGGAACCTGTGGAAATTATATATTTTTTATTAATGTTATGAAGCAGTTTTTATTAAGACATTTTCAATGTATCTGGAAAAAATCTGAATTGATTCAAAATCAAAATCAGAAATGTGGCCAAGTGGCCAACGGGAACCCGTTCTGAATATTCCGGATCAGGGAACCAGTGGTCACTTGAAATGTGTATTAATTTAAAATAGCATAATTTAATTAGGAAATTTTCTAGTTTTCTACAAAAATCAGAATTAATTAAAATCAGAATCAGAAATATGCCCAGGTTACCAACAGGAACCCGTTTTAAATGTTCTGGATTAGGGAACCAGTGAACATTTGAAGTTTTTATCAAGTTTTCAAAAAACATATTTAGATTAATGAAATTTAAAAATTCCTGTAAAAATTAGGAACATATTCGATATCAGAATTAGAAATATTGCCAAGTGGCCTACGGGAACTCGTTCTGAATGTTTCGGATCATGTTACCAGAGGAAATTTGAATTTTTAATTAATTTTAAAAATGCATATTTTAATTAATGAAATTTTTAAATCCCTGGAAAATCTGAATGTATTTAGAATAAGAAATAAAAATGATGCCAAGTGGCCGACTGTTCCGGATCAGCGAGCCAGTGGTCACTTGGCATATTTTAATTTAGAAATTTTCTAGATTTCTAGAAAAATCTGAATTTATTTGAAATCAGAATTGAAAATGTTGTCAAGTGGCCAACGAGAATCTGTTCTGACTGATCCAGATCAGGGAACCAGAAATCACATAAAAAGTTTATTAATTAAATAAAAAACATTTTTTTAATTAAGAATATTTCTAGATTTCTAGAAAAATCTAAATTTATTTTAAATCATACTTAAAAATTTTGCCAAGTGGCCAACGTGAACCTGTTCTGACTGGTCACAATTTTTATTAATTTAAAAAATATATATTTATTTTACTGATTTGTTTTAAAGTTTTGGAAAAAATCACAGTTTATTTAAAATCAGATTTAGTAATATTGCCAAGTGGCCAACGGAAACCCATTCTGAATGTTCCGGTTCAGGGAACCAGTGGTTACAATTTTTATTATTTCAGTAGTCACAATTTTTATTATTTTAAAATAAATATATTTATTTTACAGATTTTTTTAAAAATTTTGGAAAAAATCACAATTTATTTGAAAACAGAATTAGAAATGTTTCCAAGTGGCCAATGGAAACCCATTTTGAATGTTCCGGATCAGGGAACCAGTAGTCACTTGAAATGTTTATAGATTTAAAAAAAGCATAATTTAATTAGGAAATTTTCTAGTTTTCTAGAAATAGCAGAATTAATACAAAATTAGAATCAGAAATGTGGCCGTATTAAATGTTCTGGATTAGGGAACCAGTGAATATTTGAAATTTTTATCATGTTTTCAAAAACATATTTTGATAAATGAAATTTTAAAATTCCTGTAAAAATTCAGAATTTACTTGAAATCAGAATTAGATGTTGCCAAGTGGCCAACGGGAATCCGTTCTGACTGTTCCGGATCAAGAAACCAGTGGACATGCAGGGTTGTTACGGGAAAGTCGAAAGAAAATCCGCGCCAAATCCGCGCTGACCGAAACCTCAATCCGTGCGAAATTCACGCCATATAAAAAAATCGCGACAAACATTCAAGAAACATTATTTCCAAACAAAAAACTAATACAGAAAGTATTTGATAAAAAAAAACTCGTTTTATGTTTGAAGGAATGATAGCAAAAAATCCTTTTAAAAAATACCTAAAGAGACGTCAAGAAAAGTGTCACCAAAAATTTTTTTTTGCGAATCAGAGGGACACTACAATAATTTTGACGAATATAAACGAAATAGAAAATTATAAACCAATATAAACAAAATTTAAAAATCTAATAAATGAAATTTAACTTTAAAAATATAAGCTCAAAAAACCAAAATCTAAAATTTGAATATGATTGAATTTTAGATTTCGAAATTCTAAAAATTCAAAATCTATGAATTTTAATACAGATTGTTTTCCATATTCCACACTTAATTTCGAATAATTCCGAAACAAATTTCATTTCCAATATTTGAAATATTTTCTTCCAAAAATTAAAGAATTTAAAAATTTAAGAATTTAAGAATTTAAGAATTTAAGAATTTAAGAATTTAAGAATTTAAGAATTTAAGAATTTAAGAATTTAAGAATTTAAGAATTTAAGAATTTAAGAATTTAAGAATTTAAGAATTTAAGAATTTAAGAATTTAAGAATTTAAGAATTTAAGAATTTAAGAATTTAAGAATTTAAGAATTTAAGAATTTAAGAATTTAAGAATTTAAGAATTTAAGAATTTAAGAATTTAAGAATTTAAGAATTTAAGAATTTAAGAATTTAAGAATTTAAGAATTTAAGAATTTAAGAATTTAAGAATTTAAGAATTTAAGAATTTAAGAATTTAAGAATTTAAGAATTTAAGAATTTAAGAATTTAAGAATTTAAGAATTTAAGAATTTAAGAATTTAAGAATTTAAGAATTTAAGAATTTAAGAATTTAAGAATTTAAGAATTTAAGAATTTAAGAATTTAAGAATTTAAGAATTTAAGAATTTAAGAATTTAAGAATTTAAGAATTTAAGAATTTAAGAATTTAAGAATTTAAGAATTTAAGAATTTAAGAATTTAAGAATTTAAGAATTTAAGAATTTAAGAATTTAAGAATTTAAGAATTTAAGAATTTAAGAATTTAAGAATTTAAGAATTTAAGAATTTAAGAATTTAAGAATTTAAGAATTTAAGAATTTAAGAATTTAAGAATTTAAGAATTTAAGAATTTAAGAATTTAAGAATTTAAGAATTTAAGAATTTAAGAATTTAAGAATTTAAGAATTTAAGAATTTAAGAATTTAAGAATTTAAGAATTTAAGAATTTAAGAATTTAAGAATTTAAGAATTTAAGAATTTAAGAATTTAAGAATTTAAGAATTTAAGAATTTAAGAATTTAAGAATTTAAGAATTTAAGAATTTAAGAATTTAAGAATTTAAGAATTTAAGAATTTAAGAATTTAAGAATTTAAGAATTTAAGAATTTAAGAATTTAAGAATTTAAGAATTTAAGAATTTAAGAATTTAAGAATTTAAGAATTTAAGAATTTAAGAATTTAAGAATTTAAGAATTTAAGAATTTAAGAATTTAAGAATTTAAGAATTTAAGAATTTAAGAATTTAAGAATTTAAGAATTTAAGAATTTAAGAATTTAAGAATTTAAGAATTTAAGAATTTAAGAATTTAAGAATTTAAGAATTTAAGAATTTAAGAATTTAAGAATTTAAGAATTTAAGAATTTAAGAATTTAAGAATTTAAGAATTTAAGAATTTAAGAATTTAAGAATTTAAGAATTTAAGAATTTAAGAATTTAAGAATTTAAGAATTTAAGAATTTAAGAATTTAAGAATTTAAGAATTTAAGAATTTAAGAATTTAAGAATTTAAGAATTTAAGAATTTAAGAATTTAAGAATTTAAGAATTTAAGAATTTAAGAATTTAAGAATTTAAGAATTTAAGAATTTAAGAATTTAAGAATTTAAGAATTTAAGAATTTAAGAATTTAAGAATTTAAGAATTTAAGAATTTAAGAATTTAAGAATTTAAGAATTTAAGAATTTAAGAATTTAAGAATTTAAGAATTTAAGAATTTAAGAATTTAAGAATTTAAGAATTTAAGAATTTAAGAATTTAAGAATTTAAGAATTTAAGAATTTAAGAATTTAAGAATTTAAGAATTTAAGAATTTAAGAATTTAAGAATTTAAGAATTTAAGAATTTAAGAATTTAAGAATTTAAGAATTTAAGAATTTAAGAATTTAAGAATTTAAGAATTTAAGAATTTAAGAATTTAAGAATTTAAGAATTTAAGAATTTAAGAATTTAAGAATTTAAGAATTTAAGAATTTAAGAATTTAAGAATTTAAGAATTTAAGAATTTAAGAATTTAAGAATTTAAGAATTTAAGAATTTAAGAATTTAAGAATTTAAGAATTTAAGAATTTAAGAATTTAAGAATTTAAGAATTTAAGAATTTAAGAATTTAAGAATTTAAGAATTTAAGAATTTAAGAATTTAAGAATTTAAGAATTTAAGAATTTAAGAATTTAAGAATTTAAGAATTTAAGAATTTAAGAATTTAAGAATTTAAGAATTTAAGAATTTAAGAATTTAAGAATTTAAGAATTTAAGAATTTAAGAATTTAAGAATTTAAGAATTTAAGAATTTAAGAATTTAAGAATTTAAGAATTTAAGAATTTAAGAATTTAAGAATTTAAGAATTTAAGAATTTAAGAATTTAAGAATTTAAGAATTTAAGAATTTAAGAATTTAAGAATTTAAGAATTTAAGAATTTAAGAATTTAAGAATTTAAGAATTTAAGAATTTAAGAATTTAAGAATTTAAGAATTTAAGAATTTAAGAATTTAAGAATTTAAGAATTTAAGAATTTAAGAATTTAAGAATTTAAGAATTTAAGAATTTAAGAATTTAAGAATTTAAGAATTTAAGAATTTAAGAATTTAAGAATTTAAGAATTTAAGAATTTAAGAATTTAAGAATTCAAGAATTTAAGAATTTTTTTTTGCGAATTTTGAGATTTTTGTTTTTTTTTTGTTTGCAAAATTGTTTTAAATTTTATATTTTTTAGTTTTCAAATATTGTTTTTTTAATTTTGATTTTTTTTTAAATTTGATTTTTTCTATAAATTTTGAATTTTTGATTTTTAAGTTTTTTGGAGATTTTTAAAATTCTGAATTTAGAAATTTTGGATTATTTTAATTACGATTTTGGAAATAATCTGAATTTTAATAATATGAATGAAATAATCTGAATTTTAAAAAATTGTTTAGAAAAACTATTAAAATATAAAAAAAAGTTTCGAATTGATGAAATTTGAATTTTGAATAATGAAGCATTAATTTTTGAATGTTCTGATCTTTTTATTTTTCGCCAAAAATGTTTAAATTTTGAAAAAAACATTACTCAAAACTCAAAAGAAATTACATATTCAGAGGCGGACATATTAAGAAATGAGTTAAGTGTAGTAATAATTTTATTTGAGAAATTCTCAACCATACATTTAAAAAATAATCTCTACATAATCTTCATCGAAATTTTTCGACGGTTCGTATTAAGAAAATACAAACATTTTCAGAAAAAAAATCTATTAATGAGAAATTTTCATTGCAATCAATGGAAAAAAAAAACAAATTTGCGTAATTCTTGAAAATATTTTTCTTAATAACTTGAAAGTAATTCTTTATAATAAATTAATAAACATTGTGACCAGTCAGAACAGGATCTTGTTGGCTACTTGGCAACATTTTTAATTCTCATTTCGAAGATGTTCTGATATTTAACAGGAATTTTAAAATTTCATTAATCAAAATATGTTTTTTGAAAACTTGATAGTAATTTCAGATGTTCACTGGTTCCCTGATCCAGAAGATTTAAAACGGGTTCCTGTTGGTCACCTGGCCACATTTCTGATTCTGATTTCAAATAAATTGTGATTTTTTTCCAAAAATCAGTATTTTTTTTTAAATTAATAAAAATTGTGACCAGTCAGAACAGGTTCTCGATGGCCACTTGACAACATTTATATTTCTAATTTTAAATAAATTCAGATTTTCCAGCAATTTAAATAAAAATTAAATATGCTTTATTAAAATTAATTAAAAAAATCAAATGTTCTGGGACTGGTTCCCTAATCCAGAACATTTAATACGGGTTTTTGTTAGTCACCTGGCCACATTTCTGATTCTTATTTTGAATAAATTCTGCTATTTCTAGAAAACTAGAAAATTTCCTAATTAAATTATGCTTTTTTTTAAATCAATAAACATTTCAAGTGACTACTGGTTCCCTGATCCGGAACATTGAAAATGGGTTTTCATTGGCCACTTGGAAACATTTCTGATTCTGTTTTCAAATAAATTGTGATTTTTTCCAAAATTTTTAAAAAAATCTGTAAAATAAATATATTTTTTTAAAAATAATAAAAATTGTGACTAGTCAGAATAGGTTCTCGTTGGCCACTTGACAACATTTTCAATTCTGATTTCAAATAAATTTAGATTTTCCAAGAAATCTAGAAAATTTCATAATTGAAATATGCTTTATAAAATAAACAAAACAAAAAGTCAAGTAAACACTGGTTCCCTGATCCGGAACAGTTGGCCACTTGGCAACATTTTGATTTCTAATTTTAAATATATTCTAATTTTTACAGGAATTTTAAAATTTCATTAATCAAAATATGTTTTTGAAAACATGATAAAAATTTCAAATGTTCACTGGTTCTCTAATCCGGATTATTTAAAGCGGGTTCCTGTTGGTCACCTGGCCACATTTCTGATTCTGATTTTGAATAAATTCAGATTTTTCTAGAAAACTAGAAAATTTCCTTATTAAAATATGCTTTTTTTAATTAATAAACATTTCAAATAACCACTGGTTCCCTGAACCGGAACATTCAGAATGGGTTTCCGTTGGCCACTTGGCAATTTTACTAAATCTGATTTTAAATAAACTGTGATTTTTTCCAAAACTTTAAAACAAATCAGTAAAATAAATATATATTTTTTAAATTAATAAAAATTGTGACCAGTCAGAACAGGTTCACGTTGGCCACTTGGCAAAATTTTTAAGTATGATTTAAAATAAATTTAGATTTTTCTAGAAATCTAGAAATATTCTTAATTAAAAAAATGTTTTTTATTTAATTAATAAACTTTTTATGTGATTTCTGGTTCCCTGATCCGGATCAGTCAGAACAGATTCTCGTTGGCCACTTGACAACATTTTCAATTCTGATTTCAAATAAATTCAGATTTTTCTAGAAATCTAGAAAATTTCTAAATTAAAATATGCCAAGTGACCACTGGCTCGCTGATCCGGAACAGTCGGCCACTTGGCATCATTTTTATTTCTTATTCTAAATACATTCAGATTTTCCAGGGATTTAAAAATTTCATTAATTAAAATATGCATTTTTAAAATTAATTAAAAATTCAAATTTCCTCTGGTAACATGATCCGAAACATTCAGAACGAGTTCCCGTAGGCCACTTGGCAATATTTCTAATTCTGATATCGAATATGTTCCTAATTTTTACAGGAATTTTTAAATTTCATTAATCTAAACATGTTTTTTGAAAACTTGATAAAAACTTCAAATGTTCACTGGTTCCCTAATCCAGAACATTTAAAACGGGTTCCTGTTGGTTACCTGGGCATATTTCTGATTCTGATTTTAAATAATTCTGATTTTTGTAGAAAACTAGAAAATTTCCTGATTAAATTATGCTATTTTAAATTAATACACATTTCAAGTGACCACTGGTTCCCTGATCCGGAATATTCAGAACGGGTTCCCGTTGGCCACTTGGCCACATTTCTGATTTTGATTTTGAATCAATTCAGATTTTTTCCAGATACATTGAAAATGTCTTAATAAAAACTGCTTCATAACATTAATAAAAAATATATAATTTCCACAGGTTCCCTGATCCGGAACATTCAGAGCAGGTTCCCGTTGGCCACTTGGCCATGTTTTTGTGGTAATATGAATATGAAGTAGCAAAGAATGCTTCAACAACACCTTTATTTATATTTCGGATTAATTCATATTTTTTCCAGAAACCTTGAAAATTTCTTAATAAAAAACTGCCTTTAAAATTAAAAAAAATGTCAAAAGTCCACTGGTTCCATGATCCGGAACATTCAGAACAGGTTACCGTTGGCCACTTGGCCACATTTCTGATTTTGATTTTGAATCAATTCAGATTTTTTCCAGATACATTGAAAATGTCTTAATAAAAACTGCTTCATAACATTAATAAAAAATATATAATTTCCACAGGTTCCCTGATCCGGAACATTTAGAGCAGGTTCCCGTTGGCCACTTGGCCATGTTTTTGTGGTAATATGAATATGAAGTAGCAAAGAATGCTTCAACAACACTTTTATTTATATCTGTCTGACACATTGGAATTGTGAAAATATTGCTTAATTTTTTCCGGAGTTTCCGGATCCGGATTCACCGGAACCGGTTCTCAATGGCCACCTTTTCAATTAAACACCTTCAAACATGCTGAGACCAACATTTTTTTAGTTTGTATGGATTGTTTCATGCTATAGTGCGTTCACTTCGCATTAAGAGCAAAAAACTTCAAAATTTTGAAGTTTTTGCACAGTTTTGGCCAATATTCCGGATTTCCTCCGGAACCGGTTACGGGAACCGGCCAATGGGACCAAATCTTGAGTTTTTCTAACAATTTACCGTCGAATGACACCGGAAGCGTCCAAAAAGACCTAATTGATCAAAAGTTACAGAGAAAACAAAATAAAAAATATTTTCCGACGGGGGGTGATTCATATACAAAACTTCTGCATTGAATATCTCGAGTTAGGATAACAATAAAAATATGCGCCAGGTTGCATTTTGTTCGGGAAGCCGATCCCTAGAGGAGCATTTTTTTTCGTGCTGCCAAAAAATAAAAAAAATATTTTGTTACGCTGTGAAATG